>NW_001834482.1:0-7859 GCF_000150035.1 Vanderwaltozyma polyspora DSM 70294
CACCACACCTCTACACCACACCTCTACACCACACCTCTACACCACACCTCTACACCACACCTCTACACCACACCTCTACACCACACCTCTACACCACACCTCTACACCACACCTCTACACCACACCTCTACACCACACCTCTACACCACACCTCTACACCACACCTCTACACCACACCTCTACACCACACCTCTACACCACACCTCTACACCACACCTCTACACCTCTACACCACACCTCTACACCACACCTCTACACCACACCTCTACACCACACCTCTACACCACTCCTCTACACCACTCCTCTACACCACTCCTCTACACCACTCCTCTACACCACTCCTCTACACCACTCCTCTACACCACTCCTCTACACCACTCCTCTACACCACTCCTCTACACCACTCCTCTACACCACTCCTCTACACCACTCCTCTACACCACTCCTCTACACCACTCCTCTACACCACTCCTCTACACCACTCCTCTACACCACTCCTCTACACCACTCCTCTACACCACTCCTCTACACCACTCCTCTACACCACTCCTCTACACCACTCCTCTACACCACTCCTCTACACCACTCCTCTACACCACTCCTCTACACCACTCCTCTACACCACTCCTCTACACCACTCCTCTACACCACTCCTCTACACCACACCTCTACACCACACCTCTACACCACACCTCTACACCACTCCTCTACACCACTCCTCTACACCACTCCTCTACACCATTCCTCTACACCATTCCTATAAATCAACCCTCAACCCTATAAATCAACCCTATAAACCAAACCTATAAACCAAACCTATAAATAATACCTATAAATCACATCTATAAATCACATCCATAAATCACACCTATAAACCAACCTTACAAACCGGCCACACATTATCATATAACCATGGAAGGGATCACGTAACACGGAACCACACACTGAATATATCATTTAGAAATAAACGCACAAACATATATTCTTAGATACACTTGCAGAAAATCAATTTCAAATATGGTAGCGTAACAACATTATATTTATTCAATAATCTTATCACTTCATACGACCTTACCTCTGCAGTTAAGGCCCCATTAATTAGCACTTAAACTAACTCCAATTGTCGAAGCTAATATCTGATATTATTAATTCAATGCTTGTGATTTCATATCTGGTCTTAGATTTTCACCATCTCAACTGGTTCATCTTTTACCATACTGTTACTAATGATTATTGTGTCTAACCATCAGTTTAATGAATTAGACCAACTTTTATTGTTAAAAATATTTTTTATTCAATAATCTTAATCTCCATGTCAACTTTACCTTTGTGGTCAATTTTCATTATCTCTACTTAACTACAACCATCACTTTTATTACCATCACTTTAACTACCACTATCTTAAACATTATCCTTTTTAACCATCCTTATTATATACACCGTCGCGCACTAAATACCTTTCCTAAAAACCAACACCGACCCGCGAAAATCTGTTCCTTGTCACGCTTCTTAAGAAATATAACCAACTCCCATCCATTTCACCCAATCAAGATCCATCCTAAAAAATAATACCAAACCGAGAAAAATACTACCTAATACTTCCCTACGCATATTTACTTTATCCAGCCTTAAGAACAAAATAAAATTTCTTCCTATAATAAAGCAATTCTGCCCAAAATATAGAAATCTCGCCTTAACTATGGGATTCTTCTCGCACTACAAAATATATTTTCCCATAATAAAATATTTCAGATGAAAAGACAAAAATCTCGCCTTAACTATGGTATTTTGTTAAAATTAAAAATGTAATATTAACTCCAATTGTTGAAATTAATATCTAATATAAATAATTCGATGCTTGTGAATTCAGATCTGGTTGTAATTTTTCACCATCTCAACTCTCTCGGCCTTTATTGACACTGTCACCATCTAATATTCACATTTGCCTTAAACTCATATATCCCACCAAAATAATAATCTACTATCTCATTTATTTCAATAATCTAAATCAACACAAATAATTATCCCAATCTTCCTACTCACATTCTAATATTGGTACTACTACAAGTTATAATAACTAATCTATCATTATACTGTTGTATCTATCATTATACTGTTGTATCTATCTCGACACCTGAATCTAAAACTCCCATATATTATTATCATATATAATTTAAAGCACACTAAATTATATATATTCCCACCTCATAAGACTTTAAGATCCCTCTAACAGAAATCCAAACCAGAATAATATCAGTTTCTACCATTCTCATTTCCATTTTTCTGTCAGAACTAATTCATTTAATATACTTTCAATAGCATTATATCAATTTACATCTATTCATATAATTAACTTGTATAATTCAACTTATTTTATTATAACTCTTCTCTTTCTTATATATTAATATAAATAATTTTATATTTTGTAATATTTTTTCTTATATGAGTTTCATCTTTATCCAACTGATCATAAATAATATTTATAGCACTAAATATAAAACTAACAAAACATAAATCTCATCACATTGAATTTTTTTGTCCGGAATATTAAATATTAATGTATTAATGTATTTATATAGGGAAACAAGCCGTAGATATAATTACTTAAGGTTATTAGTTAAAAGATATATGAGGTTATCAAACTATTATAATAACTATACAGTAATATTAAATATATAAATATTTTTATCCCTTTGTACTTAAGCGTAATCAATACCAAATCCTTATCACATAAGGATGTCATAAATTATATCACCGTGTTTTTAATAGAGGTGCAGTTATACCTAAATAGTAAGGTTACTGCGATTCAATGGAATAATTAGAATAACAATTGCCAAAACTAGCTTCAGTTACATTTATTGCTATAAAGAGTTATTATTGTATATTATTGTATATTATTTAGTATGCTAACTTGCATATAAAGAAAACATCAGTAACATTATTAATTAGTAGTATATTTACTCTCTAATACAGATCTCCACATTAAGTTTCTCTAGAATACATGAATAACAGACTTTATTCTAATGTACACCAAATTAACTATACAACTATATAATAATTAAAACTTACCAAATACCGACCAAACAATACATCACAGATAGACAGTATAATAAGGCCTCCACCGATTCTCTACAGTAAAATGCTTGATCAATTTGTAATCTATATTTACTTAAATAAAAGTTATTTAAGTGACATTAACGTTTTCTAAGAAATGCCAATGCAAAAGGATACCAACCACCAATTTAGTCACAATTGTAGTTTTAAGAAGGGGTAAATTATTATATTATACAGCTCTCCATTTAAATGCATCTTATAACTACATTGTATTCATGTGCTAGTGTATTAACCCTTTACTTTGACATATTTTATATTTAAATATTATAAAATTTATAAATACTTAATAATGGATTGGTATTCTAAAATATGTGTTGATCACTACTCATTTCAATACTAAATAAGATTCAACAATATATGTATTTTAAAAATAATATCCTTAATGTATAGAAAGGAAGATATCTGAATATATAGACAGTTGAATATTTATAAATATCATATTGATTTCACAAAAAAAATAATAATAGAAACATTGAGCACAAACTATTTAAACGAGCATCGAATTCTATTTGATTTTTTAACTTATTTAACATTCTCAAGTTCATAAAATGTTATACACTAGTATATGTCGACTCAGATTCGAAACTGAGAAGGAGTAATTAACAGTTTCGAGGTTGTAATTCATTATTATAAGCTATATAATTGGGACACTAATCTTTGTATTATATTATACAGTATTAAATAAATATTAGATAGACGGTAGGAATAGTCTCATTAAGATAGAAAACCATCTCTCTATATAGCTTAAACATTTCATATAATTATTCTAATTAGTTGCTGCCTATTCCATCCTGCTGGTTTGCTGGTCATATTTCTAATACTGAACATATTACAACACACAAAAATCAATACCAGCTAATGGTATACGTTCTAACGAGTGATTGGTTCTTGAAATAAGTTTATTGGTTATTTCACTTTCATATGTTTAATATTCGTATTATTAATAATCATTATATAGATCTATTACATAATCGTTTAATATTTATTGTCTATAACAAAGAAATAGGTTTTATTTTCCATGTTCATTTTATTTATTTGACTGACCAATATATTAACTTGATGAAAAACATTGGACTCACAAGTTGATATTTCTGTTTTTTCGAAGAACTGGTATCCCCCAATCAAATCCATTATTGTAATATCCGTCATCTTATCACCATATATTACTATATAGTCTAATATACTACACGGAATATTCATAACCAAATAATCCATACATATTAGAGCTCCACCTAGATTATAATACAATGTGACATTTATCAATCTTATCTTCACTACCAACCTCTCCCTCCAGCATTTATATTCGGTCATTCAACATTTTTAGTTATAATTATTCTTCTTTCCAATTCCAATTCTACTACCACTTCCATCCAAAAAAGGAATAATTTTATAAAATAGAACTTTAAAGCATACTTATATTTCAATGCACCAACTGATTGATACCGAAATAAATCACTAACATTAATATTAGGCAAATTAGCATAATATTTTAATCAATTGTGGTAAGGTAAAATAAATATTTCAAATCTGAAATATAATACGAATATTACTTCAACACTAATTTGGGAAGGAAGTAAATTCAACTTGATCCATTTAATTAAAACTGTTAATTCGATTAAGAAGAAAAAAACATTTGGATGCCATAATTTACATTAACTGAAATTAAAAATATTTTCAGTTTGCAATAATATCTCTCGGTGATGCAATTAGAATTTAGGTTTTCAACATATATCAATGAAACAATCGCATAGAAGTAATTGTAACATTGATATATGTTAACACACACTTAATCTAATAACATGGAACTGTTCGATATGTATTAGATGCTAACACTGCAACTTATCAAAAGGTATATGTTTCTGTTGAATACTAAATCTTCAATAACAATCTAATATCTTCCTAGAATCCAGGATCCTGTTGCCAATGTGTATATTTCTGCTACAAGGAATTCACTTACTAAAAAGTAAATCTAATTTCAACACCCACTTATACATATAATAAGGGCTACTTCTTTGTCTTTTCGTGTCCTCTGTTCACTCCTTCTTATCCTCTGTTACCTGGCCAAATAGTTTTCTCTTTCTATCTCAATATTTCATTTCAAATACACGAGTTAGCTTATACAGTCGAAGAGTTAGCTTATAAAGTCGAAGAGTAAACTGAAATATGTTTATAGTAATATGTCTGTCAGAAGTATATACTGTATGATATATACATTAAACTAGCCACAGAGTTAATCCCATTGCACCTATGTAATGACACAATTGCAACATTCCCTATGAGAATGCCAATTAATACATCATTAATTGTATGGCGAATTAAACAATACCATGATGTAACAGGACCAGAGTTGGTATAAATGGGATGTTGTGATGAGATTGATATTTTAGGACATATAATTTTGTAATGACTGAATATTTAATTGGAGTCCAGGAAATAGTATCTGGACGATAATTTATGTATATATATTATGTTCTATTTCTGTTACTCAATCTCTAATTAAGCCCAAGATAAGTGCGATAATCAAATTAATATCATTTCTTGTCACCAATATTACTACCTCTTCTAAATTTCTCATATATGTAACACATTATGGGATGGTAGATATAGGCGACTCCAACTCAATCATGCCCATCTGTGTCTGCCAACCGTTTGTCACTAGTTCTACTTGAATAAAATTTTACTAATAATACATATTTATTGATATAGTGTACATAAAAGTATCTAATATTACAATACGCATCCAATAAACCCCATAATTTAAACAAGAAATCCAATACCGTAAGTGAAACGCATTAGAGTTAAACTCCAGGCAAAGATTGAAGTTAAAATACTAGAACTCTTAATGGTATACGACCCATTCTTGTGTGAAGCAACAGTGCTGTTGGAATGGGCGAAACTGGTGGAACTAGTAGAGATAGTTTTACCACCATGAATGGACGTACTTGAACTATCACTCTCGCTTTACGTTTTGGAAATGTCGGCTTTGTTTGAATTTACGACACTACTACGACCACTCGAGGAGGTAGTAAATTTCATTTTAACAGAAGATGTAGAGTCTTTATTGTCTGACGCTGACGAGTTCGGATCATCAATGGCTTCATAATACGTATAATTGTCAAATGGATGTGGGAATAAATCGTGCTCCCTCAACTTTTGGTAATCCCAGTCAGGTGCACTTTTGGTCTTCCAGTTCCAGAAGAACCAGCCTTTAGTATAAGTAGAAAAACCCAGCAATCGAGCTTCAATATATTTCCTAGTTTGAATTTTGTACTCCTCAGGCCATTGTTCTATTGGGTTTTGAGATACACAAGTCTCATAAACAGTTCCATATTCGGTTAGATTATCTTTCACAATTGAACTGTTAGAGCGAGAATATAAGTTATTATCGAAAGCTGCTCCCAATCCAATACCATTTACCCTTGTTCCACAATCATTTAATGCCGCACTCCATCTACCAACAAAGTTAATTTTGAAATCACGATCTTGGCTCAGCCATCTATATTGTCTCAGAAGAGAATCAGGGAAATCTGGCGAAGTTGTGTTGTCGAAATTATACGTATCGAAACAGTCAAAAAATTCTACATCTTCTTAGACTAAATTTGAATCAGATGTATAATTTTCACCTTTATAGTAAGGACTAGTTCTATCATGCAATGCTAGGTCTAACTTAGTTTCAGAAACAGCTGAAGCTCCGCCCTTTCTTTGTATCATAAAGGTTACATTTGGGTTTGGATTTTCCAGGTTGTCCTTTGTAGTCTGATAGGACGCAAATATATTAGAATAGAATCCGGTTAATTCTAATTCTTCATTAAAAAAATATGCCATAGGGGAAAACAATACCTCTAGTCCAGAAAGCGAAGATGGGGAATCTAGTTTTACCATATAATCAAAATAGTTCTTAAGAATTTCAGAAGTAACATTTTGGATATTTCCCAAATCAAATGTATCTCCTAAGTCATCATAACTGTTGAAGTAGTTTCCTGACTTATGCACCGCATATAACTCAACTACAACCTTCAAATTATATTTTAATGCCCACTCTAAAGCTTTGTCTAAGTACTTTTTTTGGTTTGAATTCACGTATGCGTCATTATGCGTTATGTTACCAGGGTACAAATTAGTTTCATTGTCAATTTTCCACGCCCAGTACCCAATTGGGATCTTTACATAATTGAAACCTTCTTCACTAATCTTCTTGAAGTCATCTTCAGTAATCCAGGTTTTGAAATGATTGTCTAACAGTTCCTTGGCATCATCGTATCACAATGCTTCACACAAAGTGTATTCGTTAATAATAGTTATGTTTGATCCTTTTTTTTGCCAGAGCCATGGCGTCCTTGTACAGCGATGGGGTGATGTATGGTTCGGTAACCAACTAACCACCAATATTAATACCTTTATACTGGCCGTGATATTCTGGAATTACTCCGTTGTCTTCATCTTGGCCTAATGAATTGGCTTCAATATTGAAACTGAAAGTCAAATTGAAGAATACAGATAATAGTAGGAATATATTTATGCCTAGCATATTCATACAACCGATTATGGATAGTGCAAATAAAACTCACTTTGTTATATTTCTACAGAGAAATTGGCATCTAATAGTTCTTGATAGTGTAATTCGAGAAACAGTATTCGTAACTTCAATAATTCCTGTATTTATACAATTCCATACCTTTAATTTTACAAGATAGGCAATCATTGGAAGCGGTTGTGGAGAAGGAATGAAAATTTTTCGTTCCTTT
>NW_001834483.1:0-7861 GCF_000150035.1 Vanderwaltozyma polyspora DSM 70294
TTGTAAAATTGATTTCCGACACAATAAGAGAAAGCAGATATGAACAAAATTTGTTTGAAGTTGAAATCAGGAAATGTAATCATTGTCATCCAACCTTCCATAGCATCAAAAATTGCAACTCAAGAGCTGCATTCAGTCTTAGGAAGGGTGAATCTGGAAGGAAAGAATTGGAATAATAGCGTTATGCATGGCGAAGGATCCCATCTAAAGGACGATGATGAGAAAATCCAAAATAATAATACTGACAAAAACAATAACCATAAAAACATGAAAAAGAATAAAAATAACGAAAAAAGTTGGAAAATAGAAATAGGAAAGAATTCCACTCTATCAGACCAATTCAAAGATTTGTTATCATTGACACCGGATCAGGGTTCAACATCACCAACAATGAAGATCTGTTCATTGAATGCACTCCTATCAGAAATCCACCTGATTTAGTGGGAATGGGCGAAGGTAAAAATCCAATTGCAAAATTGCTGGTGTAGGTATTCTACCAATCAAACTGGATAAGAAAACCATACTAGGTACCGAAGCTTTCTTCTGTCCTTATGAAGATGTCACAGTTATATTCCTCAATAAATTGTGGAATGACATTGGTTTGACTCTAGATAAAGGCTATGATAACCTTATTGGCAAGAATTGTTGCATCTCAACAACTAAGATAGATGATACAATCTGGGTACCAGCGAAAGAACTGATTCACAATTATCATCGAAAAAACGAGAAAAATAAAATCAGAGCAGTTAGAGCGCCAAACGTTAAAATTATCAAACCAGAAGTGTCATTACTAGAAGCACATCTGCGTTTGAATCATCTACCTGCTCAAGTAATTCATGAATCAATTAAAAATAATATTTTTAATTGATGTGAATACAATAAAACAACAAAATTCAAACAAAAATATCTGGTGTACCACATGTAGTGCAGGGAAGATGACTAGACATTTTCATTACACAAACACAATGATTCATTATTCAAGTATTAAGTCACCAGGTGCATCCTGGAGTCTAGATACTTTTGGACCCGTTAAACCATCTCCACAGAACAATGATAGATTTATGTTAGTCATGATAGACAATGTATCGAGATCATTCTAATCTCTACTCACAACACAAAGGACATTGTAACTATTACTACACAGATCGAAAAGAATATTAAATACATTCAAACTCAATTTGGTCGTGTAATTCAGGAACTGATCATGGATTGCAGGAAGGAGTATGTCAACACTGAAATGACCGATCTATGCGCTGAATATCCGTTGTAATCCAAATTATAGCCATAAGCTGGCTTCAGTTTCGAAGATGTTATTTTTCATGTCTGCAATATCGGATTTCTTGTAACCTCTTAATCTTGAAGGGCATCTTCTACAGTAACATTGGGTGTAGGATTCTCGTTCCATGTATGGCTTAATTGTCCTGGGACACCTAAGGCAGTGATAATTTGGACAACAATAAGCTGCAGTAGAAATTTTGGATTTACGACGAGAAGCCGAGGAAGGTTTGGATTTGGAACTCTGGATGGCAAATAGTGGAGCAGAGACGGTCTTACTATATTGCCCCTGAAGAATGAGCCCCATGGGGGATATTTTCCTTAACATAAAATAGTAATTCGACAAAAATTATGAATATCAGTGATATTTGGGCGTGTTATAGCAGAATTCTTGTACATCAAGATGTCATGATTCATGGTACTAACAATGGCTAATGTAGAGGCTCCTCTGTCGGCTCGACCTTCACGGATCAGTTTGACAAAGTAGTCTCTGGTATCATCTCCAGACTTTGGATTGAATTAATAAACTTCATTCAAGCCCCTCTGGGTTTTGGCATTGAAATCGAAAGATTAACAAAGTTTAAATAAAGCCGTTGTTCAGTCCACGATCAATCCTCGTAGATCAGTAAGATAACTACAAGTATCATCCTGGCTGCAGGAATATAGGAAGTTTCTCAAGTCTTGAAAACGAATATGTTCTCCAGTTAATAGATCTTGTATGTTCATTATGGTACGAGCCGGGTCTTCAAGATGTTCCTCTTTCAGAGTTGTGTCGTTAGTGATTGATAATGAAACGTCACTATAATTCTTGTTGCAATTTGTAAGCAATCCATGGCTCCCATAGATGATTAAGTGCGGAAAGTGCTTTCCCACTCTGGCCAAAATCTCATGTAGCGATGGGAATTTTGACCCAGAAATGTTGGTGTCCTTTGAGTTCATTTTCTCTTCCATTTGGAATAATCTCTTTTCGACGGAATCTTCAAACCTTTTAAGTTCAGATTCGTCTACATTGAATCTCTTCGCAAAGTTCTTTTCAGTTTCTCCTAATTTTGCGATGTCCTCTTCGTCTTTGACAATATGGCTTGCCATCTCTTCTTCATTTCTTTGAAGAGCTGAGAATTGAATTGAAGCTTGTTTCAAGATCTTTCCACGTATCTCTTCACGGTAGACTTGTATTTTAAGCATACCAGTTAGCTGTTCAAGTAAAGAACGAATTTCACGCATTAATGTGTTAACGGCATTAAAATATCCTTCTAAATTGTCAAGGCAGTCTTCTTTGGTACTGACAACTTCAATATTAGTCATGCTGATTTCACTGACCATCAAAAGATTAAGAGGGCAATTACAGCAAAATTTGGTCAACAAAAAAAAAGGTTTTCGACTAACACAAATACATTTTTTGTATTTACTGGGTTGTAGTGTTACTTTCAACTGTCATTGTCACTATTTTACTAGAAAACTGGATCATTCTTTTAGTTTGATACAAAGTTACTTATTATTTTAATGTACATAAACTTCTTTTATATTTCGAAATGCGTTGAAGCATTTACTGTTCGAACAAACACTCGTGACACATGATAATATGGCTTTACTATGAAAAACTCACATAACCAATATCAACAAGAAACAATACTCAAAAGTCTTGTCATGTGATTAATTTGTCAAACTGGGCGAGCTCCACTTTCTGAGAATTTCAACAAATAAAGCGGTTGTTTGGCCGAGCGGTCTAAGGCGCCTGATTCAAGTATTAGATTACTTAACTACTAAGTAGGAATACTCAGGTATCGTAAGATGCAAGAGTTCGAATCTCTTAGCAACCATTATTTTTTTCGTTGGTATTTTTTCTTTTTCTTTTTGGTCACTTTTAAGTGGACTTCGTTCTGACGTCATAGAAAGAAATACACACTACAAAAAAAACTGATCTACAAAAAACCCATGTTACACTACTAAGCTACTTTCACCATGAAAACCACATCCAATGATAATGGATTATTCAACTCAGATAAATATCGACTCCTCTTTCTATAACATGAACTCAATCTTTCTTCACCTATCTCTTTCTCTTGCTATCATACTACAAATGCACAAACTTCCCAATTAATAAATCGCAACAATAGAAGTTCCTTTATTACAAGATGTTGCTGCTAGATCAATCGATATAGCTATACAAATACCGAAACTGTTCTTGGGATAATAAATAGTCTTCGTCTGTGATCTGGTTAGATTGGGTCTCTATTGTATTGGCATCCACCACATTTTTTTGAAACATTTCTGGATTCAATTTGGTAGCTATACGAGTTTGGCTACCTTAAATTACTAGTTTCGAAATTATATTATTATTTGATTTCATATCTATTGGACATCTGGGCTTCCTACTGCTACGACTGCTTTTTACCAGTTACTATTCTTTTGATTGTATTGTGGGCATACTCTCTCTTTCCCTATCTACCTCTCACATATATTGCTATATATATATGCATTTATATCAATTCGATCTCAATAATGATGAAAGAGTTAAGTGAGACTGGTTTATCCTTATATTCCAAGGTCATCAGGACGTTCAAGATAGATGGGTACATATCTCAAGAGATTTTAGATGATCCTTCCAAAATATTGGATTACTTATCAAAAGGGATCAAAGAAATGGTACTCACAGAAGATGGATTACCTAAACTAGAATTTGTTGCTGAAGTAATAGGTTATATATTCTCTGGCTATGCAATTGTGGTGATTTTAACTGCTATAATTATCAATCGACTTGTGGCAATGTCATCTTTAAGATCTTCTACGACCCCTGTATCATTACCTGTTTTTGCAAGAGTATGGGTCCATCTATTAGTGATTATTCCCTTAGGTTATGCAATTGCACAATTCCTTTGTCAAGTTGAAATTATTGATTATTTCCATAAAGTAGAAACCTCTTTCTTCTTAATAAGAGTATTGATAGTTCTGGCTTGGTCTCATTGTATCGAAACTTTTTACTGCTATACCATTAATAAGAAGCCATTAACTGAGTTCGAATACTCTTTATTCGAAATGTCCTTACAATTTTATACCGTTGGTATATTATACTCAAATGATGAATATTTATCAAATTTGATGTTTGACAGTTTAATGGCAATGTTAAGCAGACTATGGGTTCATATTGTTGAAATTTTGGATTGTAAAAAACATAGAATAATAGGAAGTTCAATTTTAGTATTAGTTCAAGTTTTGTTCACAATTAAATGTATTAAAAACGTTGGATTGTCATCATTGTCAATTTTCACTATATTTAGGGTAATCGTGCCTGTACTATCAATTCTATTAATTTCTAAAAATATTATTTTAGTATTTATGACATCGCTCATCAAGACATTAAAATCGATTATGTTCATCAAAGGATTTTATATTACATCATTCAACAGGGTTATTTTAGATGAAGTGCCCGATTTTAAAAGTAAAGGTACAGATGAATTTTCAATATTTATTTCCAAGTTAGCATTATCATTGACTGAGACTGAAAAAGATACTTCAAATCCAGAGCATACTATTCAAGATAATGATAAACAAGAAGTTATTCAACATTCATATTTAATTAGTGGCTATGGAAACTTGCTGAAATCAACTCCTGAGGATATATTTAATATTATAAGTGAAAATGAATCTCAGAAGAAATATCAACCTAAATTACCATCCTTCCTATTGCGTTTAAAAATTATTCAAAAGTTAACAATGAAAATATTACTTGGTAATACAAATATTAAGAATGCTATATTTTTCAAATCTAATAAAAACTCCAAGAAGCACCAGAGAGTTAAGCAACAAAAAGATTTCAATTTATATGTGACTACTAATAATTATGCCAAATTTTTAGCTAGACCTGATAGTACTTATGACGAATCTGTGACATTATTACCTGAGGAAGATTCCTCTAATGATTATGTATTAAAAGAAAATCCAAATAATAGCAAATATGATAAGTACGAGTACATGGAAGATGATGATTCACTTCAAGATGAAATTCATGATATATTGATGCCCATTGATCAAGTGAAAAATGAAACTGATATATCTTGGCACATGTCAATGTGGAATATATTACAGTATAATTTAACTTCTCCAGATCGATTGACACGGAAAAGCTACTCACTAATGAATGAGAGTGGATTAGTGTTGGAAGTTTATGTAGAAAAGTATGAGAAACATATTCATGGACTAACAGCCAATGCTAAATTTGAAATTGAAGAAGATGATGACGACGAGAAACTTGAAAAGGAGTATAGATCATGCCTGATTTGCAAAGAAAATAAAAGATGCATAGTTTTATGGCCATGCCGTTGTTTTGTTGTCTGCAATGAATGTAGAACCTCTTTAGCAGAGAGGGCTATACCTACTTGCATAAGCTGTAAAGAAGAAGTGTATGCCTATAGCGTTCTTCATACAGTATAATTTAAATAGATAGAAACATATATAGATGCCATTAACGAACTTTAACCATATAAGAAACATACGCAATAATGTCTTATTTAATGTAACAATAAAAATAATTTGGAGGCATTAATATATATATTAACATATATAAATTTATCAATAGTGGAATAAATCTACAGATATAGAAGCATGATTACGTCACATGTTGAAAAGAATCAATGATGGAATAAACGAATTGGGTTTTCAATATATACCAAATCGAAAGCATCAGCAGTGTTAAAGACGACTTTATCCATAACTGAACCAGAAGGAGCAGCAATATATTTTACACCAGCTTTAACAGCTCTATAAACGTTATCTGGGAATGGTAAGAAACCATCTGAAGATAAGGATAAATTATTCAGTTTTGAGATCCAGTCTTTTCTTTCTTGTTCTGTTAGGGGCGTTGGAACAGTTGAGAATTTTGATTCGTAGTCTTCCTTTTCTGGTCCTTCAATTGGAATTTGCCCAGTAACATATAAGTCAATTACATTTGATTTGTCTGGTCTTTTAACACCTTCTGCCCATTGGAAACCAAGCACTCTTGGATGATGTCTTAGCCACCAATTTTCTGCCTTTTCAGCAGCTAATCTAGTACAATGTATTCTTGATTGTTGACCTGCACCAAGACCTACAACCATACCATTTCTAGCTAAACAAACAGAGTTTGATTGAGTATATTTTAATGCGATAGTAGCTACAGTTAAATCAATTATGGATGCATCTGTTAGATTTTTATTTTTAGAGACGATTTCTCTGAAAGTACCTTTATTAATAATTGCATCATTTCTTTTTTGTTGTAAATTAATACCATAAACCATTCTTGTCTCTATTGGTTCAGGTTCGTAATTTGGATCTATTTGTAGAATGCAATACTTGCCCTTTTTCTTCTTTTTTAAGATTTCCAAAGCCTCAGGCTTAAAACCTGGTGCAATGACACCGTCTGAGACTTCTTTTGATATAATTTGAGCAGTTGGAACGTCTACAATATTGGATAAGGCGATCCAGTCACCAAAAGATGACATTCTATCCGAACCACGAGCTCTTGCATAGGCACAAGCTAAAGGTGATAAATTTTCAATATCAGAAACGAAGTAGACTTGTTTTTCCAAATCAGTTAATGGTACACCAACAGCAGCACCAGCAGGTGAGACATGCTTAAAAGATGCTGCGGCTGGTAAATTTAAAGAAGCAGATAACTCTTTTACCAATGGCCAAGAGTTCAAAGCATCTAAAAGATTGATGTAACCTGGAGTACCAGATAGGACTTTGAATGGCAATTCATCGATTCTATCTACATAAGCTTGAGCCGGTTTTTGATGTGGATTTATACCATAACGCAAAGGCAATTGAGCTTTACCTTCAGAATATTGTTTTCTGAAGAAATCAGAGATGGTTTTGTCGTAGTCGGCAGTATGTTCAAAAGCTTTTAAAGCCAATTCATTTCTTAACTCTTGTGGAATTTCACCTTTACCGGATTTCAATTCTGATAAAAATAACGAATAATCCTTTGGATCTGATAAGATTGTGACTCTTGAGTGATTTTTGGCAGCAGCTCTCAACAGAGTAACCCCACCGATATCTATTTCCTCGACAGCCTCTGCAACAGTGACTCCGATCTTGGCAACTGTTTCTTTAAAAGGGTATAAATTACAAACAACAAAGTCAATCTTTTCAATATGCTGTTGTTTTAAGTCTTTCTCGTCACTCTCCAAATTTCTTGCCAAGATACCACCATGAACAGCAGGATGCAAAGTTTTAACTCTACCACCCAACATCTCAGGAGCATGGGTGACTTCAGAAACATCCTCGACAGGGAACCCTGCCTCCCTTACCATCTGGGCAGTTCCACCAGAAGCTAATATCCTAACATTATTATCACTTAAACCTTTGGCCAAATCTAACAAACCAGTCTTATCATGAACTGATAGAATTGCAGTCTTTGTATAGTTCGGCATCCCAAAATATCTTGAATATCTGTCAAAGCTGCCAATTTAAGAGTATCGAATCGAATCCAGCACTCTAAATACAAACCTTATATAAGATCACACGTCACCTATACTTGAACGGATTCCTAGCTTTGCTAACCACTCACTATCCAGTAACAACTAACTAACTACTATTAACTATTAAC
>NW_001834484.1:0-8033 GCF_000150035.1 Vanderwaltozyma polyspora DSM 70294
AAAGGTAAACCAAAATTGATTATTAGAAATATGCCATGGAGTTGCAGGGATCCAACTAAGTTGATCAAAATTTTTGGTAGATTTGGTACAGTTGTAGATGCTCATATTCCTAGAAAAAGGGATGGTAAACTGTGTGGTTTCGCATTCGTTACTATGAAGAAGATCAGTAACTGTAAGTTAGCTTTGGAAAATAGTAAGGATCTAAAAATTGATGGTAGATCAGTAGCTGTTGATTTTGCCGTCCAAAAGAATAGATGGGAAGATTACAAATCTAACAATCCCAGAAATGAAGAACAAGATGAATCAGAAGAAGAAGAATCCGAAGAGGGCTCAGATGATGAATCAAATGAATCAGAAGATGTCGAAATGAATTCAGATGAAGAGCTCAGTGAAGAAGGAGAGGAGGAATCGAAGGAAAATACTCAAAAACAAGATAGAATCCAAAAGAATAGAAGAGATGATTTTTCTATTTTTGTTCGTAATGTTCCATATGATGCTACTGAAGAATCTTTAGCGGAGCACTTCAGTAAATTCGGTCCTGTTAAATATGCACTACCAGTTGTTGACAAGGAAACTGGTTTAGCAAAGGGTACCGCATTTGTTGCCTTCAAAGATGAAAAGACTTATACATTCTGTGTAAACAATGCTCCAGCTGCAGGTGCTACATCATTATTGATTGATGATGACGTTTTACCTGAATATGTTTACGAGGGACGTGTACTATCTGTTTCACCAACCTTACAAAGAGAAGAGGCCAATAAAATGGCTGAACACAATGCTTCTAAAAGAAAGGAAGTTTTTGGTAAAGCTCCAGGCGAACGTGATAAAAGAAATTTATATTTATTGAATGAAGGTAAAGTTGTTGAAGGATCTAAATTAGCTTCTTTGTTAAGTACAAAGGATATGGAAATCAGAGAGAAATCATACAATTTAAGAGTTGAGCAATTGAAGAAGAACCCATCTCTTCATTTGTCTATGACAAGATTGGCTATCAGAAACTTACCAAGAGCCATGAATGATAAATCTTTGAAGGCTTTGGGTCGTAAAGGTATTGTTCAATTTGCTACAGAAGTCAAAGATGGTGAAAGACATCCTTTAAGTAAAGAGGAAATTTCCAGGTCTACCAAAGAAAAATATAAGTTCATGTCAGAAGAAGAAATCCAAAGAGAAAAGAAAAAAGATTCTAAACGTGGTGTAGTGAGACAAGCTAAAGTCATTATGGAAGTAAAAGGTTCGACAATTGGTAGAAGTAGAGGTTACGGTTTTATTGAATATAGAGATCATAAAAGCGCATTAATGGGTTTAAGATGGTTAAATGTACACCAAGTCACTAAAGGTGAAATTCTAGATGGCTTAACTGAAGAGGAAAAAAAGGCATTGGACCCTGAAAATTTGAAAGGTAGAAGATTGTGTGTCGAGTTTGCCATTGAAAATGCAAATGTCATAAAAAGAAGAAGAGAGAATGTGGATAAGGCTAGGAATTATGTAAAGAGAAATTCAGACGAAGTAGATGATAGTAAAACCTATGATAAGAGAGGTGATTTCAAGAAACGGATGCGTTTTGATGACAGTAAAACCTACGATAAGAGAGGTGATTTCAAGAAACAGAAGCGTTTTGATGACAGTAAAACCTACGATAAGAGAGGTGATTTCAAGAATCAAAAGCGTTTTGAAGATAGAGAATCGGCTAAGACTGATGATAAGGATTCAAAAGTTTCTGATGATGTAAAGCGTTTAATTGGTTTCAAACGTAAGAAGAAGCGTTCTAAGAAATAAAACAATCAATATATAGACTAATAGCATGCAGTATCGTTAAATTAACTTGTATAATATCTATCATTTAAATAAATTAAAAAATCATTTTTTAAAGATTAATTTTCTTAATGTCTTCACTGGCATTAAAAGCCATTTCCCAAAATATGGAGCGGCCCATAAACTGAATAAAATTCTTACTGGGTATAATAATTTCACTATCATGTATGATAATGTACCTGTCATGATAAGTTTATTTCTATCTAAATTGACAAATTTGTCTTTTCCGACAAATTTCTCTATAAACGCATTGCAATTTTCCATAATACTTGATAGAAATCCAGGTAATTCAGTATGTTCTGGCATATCTAACCCATACATAAACCACCAAATAATAAATAATGGAAGGATAGCAGTGGCTTCATGAAGTATCAAAAAAGAAGTTAGTGTGGTAATCGTTCCTGTCTCAGATATTTCATCAAAATAATTCGCAAACTTTGGATGTCTATTTAACTTCTGTAATAACCTTGATTTTGATATAATTTTATGCAATATGTCATTTTTATGTTTATATTTAGTATTAGATTCTTGATTGTTGATAGCAGATGAATCTGAATAATGTTTGGTGCTACTCAAGATAACTCTTGGTACTATACGAGATTTAAAAAATGGGTTTATTATATATGGAAATGATGTGGCAGCTGATTTGCATTGTAAATTTCTTAAATGTAATAGCATCTGTATTCAATTGTTTCGAATTATTTTACTAAATATGGATATCTGTACAGCACAGATAGAATAATAGGTTAGAAATTAAAATATTATTATTTAAGTTTAAATATAAAATTAATATTTTAATTTTCTATACGGAGTTTCTCCGGCCGATTGATCTAAAAGGTGATAAACGACTAGAAATATCAAAATTCGACTTATAACTAGACTTCAATTATAATAACGGGAATTAAAGAATGTGAAGCCAAATATATATTATGAGGACAAGGTCGAATAGTTTACATTATTAAACTGAGTCATATGTGGATATAATGAATCAAAAACTTTGATTTTTATAGATTTTAGATTTTTAAAAATCTTATTATAAATATATATATATATATAGATATATATTTTAAATTAATTTAATGTACACATTCGTAAACCATTAAAAGTTAATATCTAAGGTTGACATTTATCCAATGTAATTGAAACATGGATGTTTATTTTTTTCATAGAATCCTTATAACTTTAATATTAACATGTCGTCTTTTATAATGTAAAGTCATTTGTATACTTTATGTATAATTTTTCTATTTACACCTATTTCTTCTTACCAAAAAGTTTAAACTTCTTCTTTTTCTGTTCCTTTGGTTCTTTTTCTTTCTCAGATTCAGTATCTTTATTTTCAGTTAATGGAGGTGTGCCAGAAGGTGGAAAAGTGTTCATAAAGCTATCACTACCACTGTTGATATTTGGTGTTGCAGTTGTGACGTTAATATTTGGAATTGTGAATTTTTGATTTAGTGTTGGCGTACTAGGGTCATCGCCATTTGTAGGGTTACTGTGGCTAGTATTAGCACTTGTAAAAGAGGTTTCTCCACTTCCATTGTTTACGCTGTTGCTCATAGGATTATGAACAACGGTATTCATTGAGGTATTGGCAATGCTGGTATCAACAGCACCTGCCGAGTATTGTCTCAATTGTACTGGAGTTGATCCATTTGCCAACGGTTGATTTCCAATAATAAATGTGTTTTGACTCTGTTTTGTAGGATTTGGCATATTCATTCTTGGTAAAGAATTTGGATTGTTATTATTGTTCATCATTGGTTGTCTACCTCTATTTTGACTTGGCAAACTGGATGTTGACATTGATGTCAGTCTTGATTGACTGGCATTTTTAGCCGTGTTCATATTGCTCAAGCCTAAACTAGAAGCATGGCCCAAATTAGTAAAGTTACTGTTACGATTCTTTCTGCTGGTAGGCTTGATAGAATGAGAAGGAAATTGGCCATATGCTTGGCTGCCATTATTCTGTTGGAAATTTCCACTAGATGAGTTGGGTATACTACCACTACTAACTTCTGAAAATGATCCAGCAAATGAATTTGAAGCACCATACATAGATCTTGTGGAACGGGAGCTCATCTGTTGTTGCGCTTGTGAGTATGAAGATTTTCTACTTTGTGTGCTCATTGGTGGTTGTAATACAGTTTGGTTCCCATTCATTTGCATCATTGTATGTCTTTGCTGAGGTGGGATTTGTTGAGGTGGGATTTGTTGAGGTGGAATCTGCTGTGAAGGCATTTGTTGTGAAGGCATTTGCTGTGAAGGCATTTGTTGTGGAGGCATTTGCTGTGAAGGTTGAAAGTGTTTTTGTTGTTGGAAATATCTCTTTTGGAATTCTAATTCGCGTTCCTGCAATTCTAGTTCTTTCCTTTTTAATTCCAATTCGCGTTTCTTAATACCCCTTTCATCCTCTGGTAAGTTTGAATTAATTTCATCTTCTACCAAGATTGGACCATCGGTTTCAGCTGTAGCGTTTTTTTGGGAATTGACTAGTTCATTATTGATATTATTTGATTCAGGAGTTCCATAAGGCACGCCATAAGAGGCAAATTCTTCTAAATCATTCAAGATAGGTGTTCCAGAAGAAGTGTACTCCATTTCTTGGACTTTTTGAACTTGAGATCCATTTGAAGCCCTCATTGGTGTTTTTTCCATATCCATTGACAATTGTTGGACTCCGTTGTTAACTTCTTGACTTTGAGCTTCTAATAATTCGATTTCATGTTTTTTAGCTTGAACATTCAATTCTGTTCTCATGAAGGTAATTTGTTTTTGTAATTGGTCTTGTTCTAATTTATTTTGATTTTCGATATTTTTCAATTGATCGATAGTATTATCTCTTTCTTGAATTGTTAATTTCAAACTTTCGATATTTTCTCTTAATTGTTGAATATCAATGTTTAAATTGTCTATCTCGTTTTCTTTTACTGTGACATCATCGGATCTAATAAACCATTGAGATTCTCCTTTATTAAATTTATCATATTGACAAATGACAGAATATAGGAATTCCAAATAAGGAGTTTTAATACCATTATCATCAGCCAAAAGGATTGGTTGCAACAATAATACGTCTATATTTAAGGAGGATCTTCTGTTTATGAAGTGGTAAACTAAGTTTGGGATATCATCATTTGCATATAAATTTTGCCAATATTCCAACAAACTGTTTTCATTAACCATAAATGATGGTAATTTTGCACCCATTGATTTTGTTACAGTGATCAATTCAGTTACTAAACCGGAGATTAGAGGTTTTGCAAGGATTTGGTTTTGCAATTCGATTGGATTTTTTTCACCCAATATGATTAATAAAGAATCGAAACAAATTCTTGGTATAGCAAAAGTCCATTGTTTTGATAAGAAATTATTCTCTGAACAATTGCATAAATCGATTGTATCCTTTGGGAATAATTTTTTGAATAATCTTTCGAATGTTTCAAGTAAAGTGATGACATTATCTGGGTATTTAATTGAGGTAGTTGAAGAAGAAGTTGAAAGTTTATTAATATTTGAAGGTTGGGTTGAACCTAAATATATGTTATTTTTAGTTGAATTGTCATTATTGTTATTATTTGGGAATTGTTGAAATTTGTTTGTTGAAATTTCACGGATATCGTAATCTGATAGAACGCTAAATACATGTAAATTTTGTATATCCAAAGACATTTTAACGAATGGTTCCAATTGTACGAAGCCACTACTTTCTATAATAATCTTTGTATTCTTATTAATAATTTTGTTCAAATCAGTTGACAAAGAGGATAATTCTTGCAATGAGTGACAACTTAAAATGATCAAATCGAAGAATAAATCGTTTGAATTATCTTTATTTTCATTTTTTATTATTGAGTCTATCATAGTTGGTATTGAGTTAAAATGATTTTTCAATTCGAATTTTTCCATTGGATAAGATAAAGTTTCAATTTCTACGATTGAATTTTTCAAATTGTTAACATGGTATAGCATGATACTTTTAGCTAATTGGAATCTTGATGCGTATAATACTACATTTGGGTTATCACCAATGATCAACACCCTTAGAGAAGACGACATGTTTTGTTATTTTTTAGATTAAAAGTATGGTGATGAGTGAATTTTCAGTTGAAATAAGGAAATAGTATTATTTGAACAAAGATGTAGTATCAATGGGTTGAGATTTGGTGTGTGTAATGAATTGATTTATAATGATTGTTTGCTTTTTAATTCAATCTACTCAAATTTTTTTAATGTTTGTTTTCTGAAATTTATCTTATTCTTGATCTTGATTTTGATTTTGATTTTGATCCTTCTAGTTGCTGCACTTGCTCTTGATTTGATTGGAAAAACAAAATTCAAAGAGAGGGAAATAAAGAAAGGCAAAAAAAAAGAGGAAAAGAGTAGATAAAGGATATTAATGGAAGCCAAAACAAAGAAACAACTAAATAATAATTGTTAAACCAGTTTATTAAATAGTAAATTCAAAGTATTAAGTTGTGACAAACCAAAAGAAAAAAAAAAACTGAAATAATAAAAAAAAATGAAATAATAACAATAAGAAAAAAAAAAGAAAAATTGTATATATAAGAAAAAAAAAAGGATATAACTATTCTCGATTGATTGCGAAACTTTCTTGCTTATGGATGTGATGTGATGGGATGAGATCACACAGTCTAATATAATAAGAGAGTATCGACACAATGCAATATGATATAGTGGTGAATACCAGTATCGTAGTTTTAGTCTTGGTCTTGGTCTTGATTTTAATTTTTTCACTTTATTTTCAATTTCGATCTTAGTCTTAATCTTAGTCTTAGTCTTTGTTTGACAGCAGAGTGAGATAAAGAAATCTTGTAACTTATTTCGATGATGTATTTAGAAGAGAGCGACGAGAGAGCGAGCAAACGATAGAGATTGACCTAATTCAGGATCTTCTTTGTGTGATAAATGCACCAAGACTAAATATGCTGATTTCAAGGCAAGGCAAGATAAAATAAAGGAAAGGAAAGGAAAGGTATGAATAGAACAGAACAGAATAAAGAGAGTCTGAAGCAGGCAAACGAAGTGAACAATTGTTGTTGTTGTTGTTGTTGTTGTAGTAATAGCTATGTAATAGAAATGTTTAAGATGATTTTGGAGTGAGCTAGCACTGGTGCAGTCCAGTTCAGTTCGAATTAGTTCGAATAAGATCAGATCAGATCAGATCAGATAATATGAACGAAAACAAGTCAAGTCAAGTCGAGTCGAGTCTGTTTTGTTTTGTTTTGGTGTGGTCGAATCGAATCGAATCGAATCGACCTGCGTCAAATGAAACCAATAACCAAATTATGAAATCAAAAAAAAGAGAAGCACGGACAGTTTGTGGTTTCACTTTGTTGTAATTTGTGGTTTATCTTCTTAGTTTATAGTTTATAGTTTATAGTTAAAGTTGTCCGTGGGATGGGATGGGATGTATAATAATAGTAATAATAATACCTCCGGTTCCCGGGCGTACAATCTTTTAACTACGAGAAACACAAGAACACAAGAACAAATGTGAAAAGATTACGAAACTAAATCAAATCAAACAAATCATAACCTTCTCTTCTCTCCTTGTCTCATCGACTCCACTCCACTCCCTCCCCTCCGGCAACGCGTGTGTCGCCTGTCGCAGCAGGCACTACATACGAACTTATACGTGTGAGACAAATCAAAAACAATCTCTCTCCTTCTACGTCCCTCTCCACCCCCAACTCCATTCCCTACCTACCCTACCATGTCACTTCATTTCATTCTCCCTACTGGTTTTACCAGTCCAGTCCAGTCCAGTCCAGTCCAGTCTGTCCATCTTTAGGGACTGGAAGGAATGGCCCAACGCCTCTTTTTTCCTTCCCTTCGGAGAGTTCCAGTTGGGAACTCTCTCGCTCTCTCGCTCTCTCAAACAGGAGGCAGAGGGATAAACAACTATTTTTAAGTTTCTCAGATGGTTGTTTCCCTCCCTTCTCTGTTCAAGGTGGGTGGTCAGTCGGTTATAAATAATCTCTCTCATTCTTATTCTTATTCTTATTCTTATTATATGACAGGTAACGAAACACGAGCTGCTAACAGAGATAACCGTTATCATTTCTTCAGCTCTTACCAACTTCAAATCTGGATTTGACCTCGTGATAATTCACTAGCTCCACTTTTTCCTGCCCCTCCTCCTCTTCCTCCTCCTCACACACACGCTGGTATTGTATTGATCCACCCGCTGTTTATCA
>NW_001834485.1:0-8169 GCF_000150035.1 Vanderwaltozyma polyspora DSM 70294
TAAATTATCATAGAACAGATTTCTAACATGGCTATAAAGATCACCTAAATACTCTTCTTGGAATTCCTTACCACTAAATAAAAATTTCCTAGCACCTAAAGGCCTATCCACACTGTCATTATCTAGTATTCGCCTATGCTTTATACTCATATTTCTCATCCAAATAATAATCAACTATCTTATTTGTTTAAATAATCTAAATTAACACTTATGATTATCCCAATCGTCTCACTTACATTCTAATATTGACACTACCACAAGTTATAATTACTATGCAATTACTATACTATTACTATAATATTCCTTCTATCTCAATACCGGAATATAAAACTCCCATATATTATTATCATACACAATTTAAAACACACTAAATTATATATATTCCCAGCTCATAAGAGTTTAAGATCCCTCTGACAGAAATTGATATCATAAATAATATCAGTCTTTACCATACACTAATTCCTACGTCCGTCACAGAACTAGTTTATTTAATATGCTTTAAATATTGATATATCAAGTTGCTTCTATTCATACAATTAATCTTAAAATATCTGAAGGGTTTTCTTTGAAAGAGTCGTAACCATTTAAATATAAGTTTGTAGTGGTCATGTTACTAATAGTGGCAATGTAATGATTTCATCTTCACCTCTTGTTTCAAAAGATTTCGTCAGTTTGTTCTTGGTCAGTCATTGATTTTTGTTACTGGTTATCTGCCATTTTTCTATTCAACTAGCTAACTTGCATAATTCAACATACTTTATCGTAAAATAACTAAAAATTGTTAAAAATTTATAAATGAAAGGGAAAATATAAATATTACCAAATAATACAAAAGTCTCAAATGTTTGAATATGGTTAGAATTAGAAGCGTAACCAACAAACCAGCAAACCAGCATCTAAGTAATCTAATTAGAATAATTACATGAAGACATTAAGTTTGTTTGTGCAGTTCGAAACTGATAAATTACTTTTGACATTGTTAACAGTTTCGAGGTGTCTCTCATCTGTTGTTCCAAAGTAATGCGCTATATTAAGGAGAAACTAATCCTTATTTTGTATTATTCAGAATTAAAGAAAAATTAGATAGTTTCACTAATACAGAGATATATCCCTTTATGTAACTTGAGATCTTCGACTATTTATTCTAATCAGATAATGGTTATACTGGTATACTGATTATTCATCTGACGCTAACCATATTCCATCAGTTCTATTGTATGCGATATATTTTCTTATTGAAAAATATATATATATATATTAAAGCGATATTTAAAATAACGCCATTGTTCCATAATATTTAATAGTTTCAGCAATATTTCTTAGCTGGAGTTTGCCATTGTCTATTTCGTTCTCCATATGCATCGCTAGGATTCATTGAATATTATCAATGCTAGCTGAAATGTTATTTGACACAAACACATTTAACATTTATGAAATCAAATATGCATATTTGACCTTGGGCTATCCTTCGAACGTGGCGTCAGTGTTTGCGAGAGTGGGAATAGGTTTTTTAGTGCCCTATTTTCTCCTGGAATCTCATTATTTGGGAAAGCTATGTATAATAATTTTGGTAGAGAGAAATATGCAATTGGGTGAAGACCCTAAATATTAGGATTTTTATCAATCGGTGTCTCTTCGATTCCATTTTGTTGGATTCTGTAAATCAATAGATGCAAACCAGCGAACCAGCAAACCAGCATCTAATTATAATAATTAGATGTGATCCTTAAGCTATATAATACTATATAATATAATCAAAGATTAGCTTCCCAAACATATAGCTTAGAAAATTGGATACTAAAATTAATAATAATTTCAAAACTGTAAATAAGTCCTTCTCAGTTTGAATATGCGTCAACGCCATTAATATAAGCACCTTCACCACGAACCTTTCACTTCAAACATCTAATATTCCTTACTCTAACATATTTGCTACATTAGTTTCCAATTCCTATCCCACTTCCATTCAAAAAGAATAATTTTACATAATACAACTTTAAATCATACTTTTGTTTTATTGTATTGACCGTTTTATAACGAAATAATTCACTCAGATTAAGGTCAGGTAAATTAGTACAGCAGTTTAACCAAATGTAGTAAGATAAAATAAAAAATTCATATCTGAAATATAATACTAATATTATTTCAACAGTGGTTTGGAAAGGAAGAAAAATCAACTTGATTCATTTAATTAGAATTATTAATCTATTCATGAAAGAAAAAATGTAATTCGATGCTATACAAATACATCAACAAACATTAAAAAGCATTCTCAACTTACAATAATATCTCTTGGTGATGCAACGCGAATTTAGGTTCTCGACATTTTTCTAAAATAAAACAGGCGAATGGAAGTTATCTTAACATTGGTATATGTCAATACATACTTAATTTAATAACTTGGAACTGTTCAATATGCAGCACGATTTACATTACCACTTATCAGAAGGAATTTGTTTCTCTTGACTGCTAAATCTTCAATAACAACCCAATGTGTCTATCTCTACAATAAAGATTCCATTTCAAAAAGAATGTTTTATTTCGGCACTTACTCATAAATATACCCCAAGTTACTTCTTTCTCTTTTCCTGTCCTCTCATCATCACTCTCATCTTCTGTTACCTGGACAAATGGTCTCCTCTTTCTATCTCGATTTTTCATTTTAAATACACAACTCGACTTATACAATTCAAGAGTAAATAGTAAAATAGTTGTAGTAGAATGTTTATTAAAAGTATAAATTACATAATATATACAGTAAACTAAACATGGATTCAACCACATTACAACTAGGCAATGACACAGTTGCAAGCACAGGCAGCGCCAGCACAAGCAGCACCTGCAACGGCGACACCTGCGGCACCTGCAGCAGCTCCAGCTAACAACAAACAGCAGTTGTCTTTGTTTTCTTGTTTGGTTTGAGTCTTTTGCATCTTGTATATATTTGGGTATGATGGGCTGTTTCTTATGGGAAGACAGGAAGATAAGAAGATTGGAAATATCGAAACATAGAAACATGAAATAGCTATCCTATTTATATAAATTAAAATCAATGGATTCATAGTAACGATAGATAGCCAATTACTTCTCACTTCATCATATATTTCCCGTTTCAGAACAACAGTCATGCTACTTGATTGCCTAATCTGATAATATCTTATCATCTATATACAGTTATCCAATCTTATCCGGGTTTAATAAATTTGTTTCACCATTCTGATGGCATACACCATAAACCTAGAGATTCATGTATGTCCTAAACACAATCATTGACCAGACCATAAAATCTGGTTGCTGTGACAAGGACTCCTTGGGATCGGTACTGGACAGTAACTCATGTCACATACATTCTTCATTCCATGAACTCGCTTTGTTGTCCGTTTCCCAAAGAGGTATTTGTTGCGGACGTGATGTAACGACATTTTTCAGTATCGAACAAACTGGATCTTCGATTTTGAGGAACTGACAGGACTAGATGTCCTGTGGGTTGCTTCGTAAACGAAAAGTGTTGATACACAGAAAATGGAACATGACAGATCCAAACAGTAATGTGTCATATTTAGTTTCAACATTCTCTATTAGAACGATATTTAATATAACTTTGGTAGTACAGCGAATTAAACAAAACCATGATGTAATATGGCCATGTTTGGTATAAATGGGATGCTGTAATAAGATTGTATTTGTAAGAGATTCAACTTCATAATAGGTAAATATTAAATCGAATTGCAACCTATAGCATCTGAACGATAATTTATATATATATTATGTTCGATTTCCCGTATCCAATTTACAGATAAGCCCAGGGTAAGTTCGATAATCAAATTCATATCCTTCTGTGTCAGCAATATTGTCACTTCTCATAGGTTTCGCATAAACATTTCAAAATATGGCATGCTGAACATAGGTGCTTCCAACTTAATCCTTTCCAGTCTTCACTACAACCCGTCTCTTAGATTCAAGTTGCAATTATGCTAATAATACATATTTATTGATATCTTGTACATAAAGAGTATATAATATTACAAAGTTGTGTCAATAGCACCTATCAATTAAACAAGAAATCCAATACCGTGAGTAAAACACATCATCATCAAACTCCAAGCAAAGATTGAAGCGAAGACACTAGGACTCTTAATGGCATACGACCCGTTCTTCTGAGAACCCATTGTATTGTTAGAATGGGTTGAACTGGTGGAGCTGGTTGAACTAGTTTTACCACTATGCGTGGAGGTACCTGAACTATCAGTCTCGCTTGATGTTTTCGAAGTAGTGGTTCTGTTTGAACTTACAACACTACTACGAGCGCTAGAGGAGGTGGTAAATACCATTCTAACTGATGATGTAGGGGTTTCATTTTTCGAAGCTGACGAATTCGAATCATCAATAGCTTCGTAATACGTATAGTTGTCAAATGGATGTGGAAATAAATCGTGCTTCCTCAACTTTTGGTAATCCCATTCAGGTGCACTTTCGGTTTTCCAGTTCCAGAAGAACCAGCCTTTGGTATAAGTAGAGAAGCTTAGCAACTGAGCTTCTATATATTTCCTAGTTTGAATCTTGTACTCTTCAGGCCATTGATCTATTGGGTTTTGAGACACACAGGTTCCATAACCAGTTCCATAATCGGATATATTGCCTTTTCCGCCTGACTTGTAAGAGGGAGGATATAACGTATTATCGAAAACCGCTCCCAATCTAATACCGTTTAACCATGTTGCACAATCAGTTAATGCAGCACTCCATCTACCAGCAAAATAAATTTGGAAACCACGATCTTGGCTCAGATATCTAGATTGTCTTAGAATAGAATCAGGGATATTAGGCCAAGTTGTATTGTGGAAATTATAGGAATCGAAACAGTTAAAAAATTCTATATCTTCTTCTACTAAATTCGAGTCAGATGTATAATTTTCACCTTTATAGTAAGGACTAGTCCTATCATGCAGTGCTAGGTTTAATTTATTTTCTGAAACAGATAAAAATCCACCCTTTTGTTGTATCATAAAGGTTACATTTGGGTTTGGATTTTCTAGGTCGTTCTTTGTAGTCTGATAAGACGCAAATAAATTAGCGTAGAATCCAGTCAAATCTAATTCATCATTAAAATAATCTGAAATGGGGGCAAACAATACCTCTAGACCAGAAAGAGAAGATGGAGAATCTAGTTTTAACATATAATCAAAATAATTCTTAAGAATCTCGGAAGTAACATCCATGATATTTCCCTCTTCCCAATATGTATCTTCTAAGTCGTCATAAATGTTGAAGTAGTTTCCTGAATTATGCACCGCATACAACTCAACTACAACCTTCAAATTATATTTTAATGCCCACTCTAAGGCTTTATCTAAGTACTTTTTCTGGTTTGAATTTATATATGCGTCATTATGCGTTATGTTACCAGGGTATAAATTAGTTTCATTGTCAATCTTCCACGCCCAAAACCCAATTGGAATCTTGACATAATTGAAACCTTCATCGCTAATCTTCTTGAAGTCATCTTCAGTAATCCAGGTTTTGAAATGAGTTTCTAATAATTCCTTAGTATCATCGTGTCCTAATGCTTCGCATAAAGTGTATTCGTCAATAATAGTTACTTTTGATCCCTTTTTCTTTGCCAGAGCAATTGCGTCCTTGTATAGTGATGGAGTGATGTAAGGTTCGGTCACCAACCAACCACCAATATTAATACCTTTATACTGGCCATGATATTCTGGAATTGCTCCGTTGTCTTCATTTTTGCTTATTGCATTCTTATCGATATTGAAGCTGAGAGCTAAATTGAAGAACACAGATATTAGCAGGAATATATTTATGCGTAACATATTCAAACAATCAGTTATATACTTCAACTAAAATACACTTGATTATATTTCTACAGAGAAATTTGCATCTAATAGTTCTTGATCGTGGAATTCGAGAAACAGTTTTGGTAATTGCAATCATTTCTGTATTTATACAATTCATACCTTCAACTTTACAAGATAGGCAACGACTGGATGCGGTTGTGGATATCGAATAAAAACTTTTCGTGCGTGTTGTTTAGGCAATTTACGGTTGCCAGTCGAAACCGAAGCAACTGTTCGAATTCACCAAGATCTCTAAATCGGGCTCTAATAACTCTGCAGAATATAAGATAATTTCGAGCTACTGCGTGGGTAAATGCAAAATCTCTTCGTTGCCTCTTATGGCAAACAGTCGAAAGGAACAAGGAACCAGGGAATGTACTGCAGAGACACTCAGTCAGTTCTTCGAAATGGTGTATTCTTTGATTAGCACTATCTGAATTCCAAAGTTATGGATATTTAGTTGGTATACTAGTTTCAAATAGTAGTTACTCTTCACCTTTGTCAATGTCGACAACTATATAAAGTCTCGTTGGGGGACACATATACTTTGTTTAACTTTTTATCATTCACCTCCAGCAAGACATAGTAATGTGAATCATATATTTTTTCTTAGTTAGGGGTTTTTAAAGGTTGAGAAAATGATTATATTCAGTTATGCATCACCAATTATGTTTTTTACTCAAATTACAAGTATTCTTTCATGAGAAAGTAGTCAACAGTTCTTAGGACAACATTTAGTAGATCGAGTTTCAATTCTCTATTGATTAACAATCAAACTATCATTTTCAAGTTAGTAGTAGAAGCGGCACCAATTATTTCTCGATTCCCACTTTTTATTATTTTATCAGAACCAACCCTTAATTCTTAAAGTTACCCACTATTGATATCGGTCTATTCTCACCAAATTTTAAATTTCTTAAAGATTTGAGGTGAAGAAATTCTACCTAGTGTAAATGACCAATTATAAAACAAATGACACTGAAAAAAGAATTAATTCACTTTGCAGTAAACTTAAAAGGAATTATAGGGATTTAGAAAACCTTATTTTTCTTTTTTTTAAAATAGTTGTATTTAATTACATCACGTAACCTTCAAAAGACATTATAACCTAACTTTTTCTCTTTGTCAACATTAGCAAAAAAAAAGTTTCAATAATTAAATAACTTGTATTCTTCTTCCCACTAAACTTTATTCGACCCTATACATTACCCAGGGGTGAGATTCTGAAAATATATTTTATTCTTCCTGTTTTTTTTCTCTTCAGCTCCTCATTATTAGATTTTCCCCTGATTAAAAAGGAAAGGTTTTATTTTATGTTTTTTTGACATTATTGTAGAATTTTATACATTCTAGAATGTAGTTATTTCCTCTTAGAAACAAACTTATGATGGCAGATGTGAAATTTACTGAAAGATAAAAGGTGATAGTATGGCCCAATCAATTTTTAATAATTATATGATAATCTAACAATATTGATCTATTATTACTATTCCATATATCTATATATATATATATAATATAGATAATCTTATTTTGTAAAATTTTAAATATATATTCGATGTATTTTCTTCGAAAGGCAATACAATGATATATGTCTGTATATTGAAACAATCATTGGCTATAATTAAGGGATTTTATTATTTTCATTAAAATGAATCAAAAAAAAGTCCTAATTTCATTAACTTCAGATAATGAAGTTTTCTATTTAGATGGTGCTAGAACAGGAGTATTTGTAGTTGAAGCAATGCATCCGTACAATGCATTTACAAAAAAAGGTTTCCAGGTTGATTTTGTTTCGGAGACTGGTACTTTTGGCTGGGATGACCATTCCTTGGCTCCTGATTTTTTGTCAAGTCAAGATAAATTGGATTTTGATGATAAAGAATCTGATTTTAATCAATGTATAAGAAATGTTAAAAAGGCAAGTGACATTAATCCTGATGAGTATTGTATATTTTTTGCATCAGCAGGCCATGGCACTCTATTTGATTATCCAACTGCTAAGGGCTTGCAAAAGATAGCCTCTGAGATTTATGATAATAATGGTGTCGTCGCTGCCGTTTGTCATGGACCAGCAATATTTGATGGTTTGATTGAAAAAAAAACTGGGAAACCCCTAATTGAAGGCAAGGCTATTACTGGTTTTACAGATATTGGTGAGGTCATCCTAAAAGTTCATGGAGTTATGAAAGAAAAAAATTTACTCTCTGTTGAAGATATTGCTAAGAAGTACAATGCGAAGTATTTGCCACCAATTGGGCCATGGGATGATTATTCAGTTACGGATGGAAAGTTGATTACTGGTGTAAATCCAGCT
>NW_001834486.1:0-8249 GCF_000150035.1 Vanderwaltozyma polyspora DSM 70294
ACCGTGACAATCCTTTCATCTCAAATATCTCCTCTAGTTCGCTGTATTCCAGTGCAATAGCTAGAGACTAGGCGTAATGTACGCTACAAGCATCTCCAATCTATCGCAACACCACTATAATAAATTCCTCACAAAAACGGTCTCAATCTGGAAACCCTACGGTGCATAAGTTCAAACATAACCGCTTATCTGGACATTTAAAAGTTTTTAAATCCGAATTTCACTTTAGGAGTCAGCAATTTGCCCTTTTTATTCCCCCCATTGAGTTATTGGGTTTGGCGGAACCTTAGAAAATCAGTTCCGAGGAGATAAGATATCAATTTTTCTTCCTTTTGAAGTAGTTTCAGGAAATGAACTAGTTCATTAGCATTCTGCGACCAGGTAGCCATCAATTAGGCTCTAATGCAATAAATATCGGTAAAGAATCATCAACAAGGTAATTTTCCATAAGGTTTACCACTGCCAGGTTGGAAGTTACTATGATAATAGATTGAATTTATTAAGGAAGAAGAAGGACCACTTAAACCTTCATTTATATCGAATTTCCTTCGACTATAATTTATAATTTTCACAACATCTGTAGTTTTCACTTCATCTAAATGTACAAAGTGTAGATTCTCATCAACTGTAGTGCAAAGCTCTTTATACTTGGGTATAAGCAATTTTAAAGATTTTAGTAACAAAAGTTGTAAATTTCCAGATTCACCAGTGGTATGTAAAGTAGCGTCGTCAGATAAATTATCTTCACATTTTTTACTTATCTTGACACTAAAGATTATGCCATTCATGGATCCTTCAGATGTCTGTTTGAGAGCAGATTTTTCACTTTCATTTAAAATTCGTAACATTTTTTTCTTATGTATCTTAGCTTATTAATTATAGCATTAAAAGAATAATTCAATTGGTGTATCAATCATTAATTATAAGCTTACAGCACTGTAGCAATATTTTTTAATTAAAAAACTTCCAACCACATAAATAATTGGAATAAAAATTCGACCAACCATCCAATGTCTTCATTAAATACTCTATCAATCAATGCCTTGCCCAGTGTAATTAAATTTTCATTTAATTACATTAGAACTACTCAGGAGAGAAGACAAACATAATAATACAACTAATAACTCCATAGTTACAATTCTGGTCTTACATTGTCATTAAATCATGTTGAATTGACCTTGAACCAAGCAAGTGTCTTAGTAGTGAAGTAGAAAACGCTGCGTATAGTTAAAAATATAAAACAGATCTTAAACGATTATTCAACAGACAGTAAACGAATTTAGAACAGATATATAGATGTTGAAAAATTCTTGGCAAAATACATTTATAGATGCAGCAAATGCCGATTATGGTTGTTGGCTTAAGTTTTAATTACCCAATCCAGGCTATTAATATAAAATCGTTCTTTCTAATATGTAACGTCGTTTGAATTTTGCTTAATTGGTCTCAATATCCTTCTTTACAGGAGGGGACACTATTACAGGAAATGAACTTGAAGTTCTATTTAGTGATCTGAACGAATGAATTATCATATCAAGCAACTCATCGAAATCATATTCACCACCAATATCAGTTTTTCATCCATTTCGTTATAGCTCCTTCTTTCTTTCCTATTTATCATGCCAACTTAGTAAATTAGCAGCATGTAGCAGTCGAGCAATTCCTTGATATTTAAAAGGAGACAGCAATAAATATCTTAACTTCAATTATCAAGATGGATGATATGCCTTCTTTACCTACATACCCCTCACATTTGAAGATAATCTTGTAAAATTATTAAGGATTCTAAGGTTCTTTCACATTTTTCAGTCTCTTTGCATATATCTTGTTGGTTCAAATCACAATAGCTTGAAGCCATCCCTTCACAAATCATAAAACAAATTGAGTTGCACAATATCTGAACTAATACTTCCAAATGAAGTATCCAGTTCTATCTCATCTTTCTTAACAGTATCCAACTTCTCTTCAAGCACCTTTATCAAATTCTCTGTAGGCATCATCTCATTACTTCGGAATTAAAGCTTTAATTTATTTGATCTTTTATTTACATTTCAAGAATGAAACACCAAGATATAAACGTTTGAATAAAACTGAGTTATGCAATCTTATAGCTATCGAATCTATTATCTGGGGAACTATTCGTGGTAGGTTTAGATTGTGTTACAAGGTTGAACTTGAGCTCACTATGAATAATGAAGGAAAGTTTCAATTGGTATTTTCAGATCAGTTTGATACTGAAAATTTCCATATAATAATAGAATCATTGAGTAATGTAAGATGTATAGATTCAAATATAGCTCAGTCAACTGAGAAACTATGCAATGCATTGTCAGAATTAGAGTTGTTGCTTTCAAGTCTTCCGTCACTGGAATCTACGAAGGATGAAATGCAATTATATGACTATGTTAATTGGTTGCTAAATGATAGAATTTGTATGAACGAATTCATGAATGATTCAACTAGATTAGATGAAATATTGTCGAATATTTTAGGGTTTATAAATACCGATGAAGAAACTGAAGAATCAGAGTTACTAGATTATAGACAAACTATAAATCATTTAGAAAAATGCAATAAATCATATCATACTTTAAAACCTTGGATACAATCTACTAAGTTAATATTTGATGCAAGTTTGGAATTCTATGAGATATCAACAGAGACCATTGATACTTTAAGTTCACTAATTGAAATAAATATACAAAAATGTCTTTCCATACAGGATGACAGGTTTTCATCGCCAATACGGCATGCTCCTTCTTTTACCTTGTCGCAATTGATTACTTTATTAGAAAGCAACTCAGATTCTACAGAACCAAAGGTACCGACATTGACACCTACTGAGGAAATAATATTCGATAGATATATGGAGTTGAAGAGAAGTCTGAACCCGATAGACATGAGTTTGACAGAGATATTACCTCAAAGAATAGAAGTTTTCGAATCTAGAGATATAGAAAATATTGGAATTTTACATTCGATACTTCAACAAAAATACAAAGACGTTATGAACAAGTATAGATTTATGATGAATGAAGTACGATCTCTTAAGGAAGACCTTATTGACAAAAGATGGAACGTACTATTCATAAGTTTGAATCAAGAATTATCCTTTTTACTGGAAGAAGTTGAAGAATTACAGCAAAAAATATCTGAAACCAACTTCTCTAACGATACAAGAGAAAAGTTGATGCTGCAACTAGAAAACAAGTCTATTGTAGTGAACAAAACATTCAATGTAATTTACAAAGCATTGGAGTTTTCCCTTTTAAACGCTGGTGTTGCAGTCAAGACTAATAGATTAGCAAGGAAATGGCTTGAAATAAAGCCACTAAATGACGAAATATTAAACAAACCTATTCAATTAAGCGAAGAAGATGTTGAAAAGTTGACAAACAAATTAGAAAAATTGAAAATGGAAGACAAAGCAGAGCAGACTTCTAATACAAATGATATCATAACACCCCCAAAGAAGAAAGTTGGCGCTATACTATTGAAAAAAATGAATATCAAACCAGTTATTATAACAGGAACACCTCCACCATCTGCAGAAAAACCAAATCCATTTTTTGACAATACAAACTATATACCTACGGAAGGATCGAAAGATTCAGATAAAATAATATTGGGAGGAATTCCATCTTTATCATATTCTTCAATGAAAGAAAACAGTTTACAGTTTGAAGATACAAATGACGAGGAAATAGATAGAATCATTACGAAGGAGAGATTACGAGACCTCGAAATAAAGAAAATAGAATACTTTTCAACACAAGCATCAAAAATTCCAATCTATAAATCTAAAAAATATATACCAATGGTGTCATCACCAAAAACACCATCCAACAACAATATGAACTCTACATGGACACCATATTTGAAATATGGAAATAGTCTCAAAACCCCAACTCCCATATCGACTTTATTCCCTCCCAAATAACAATAATTAATAGAATTAAATAGATATCAATCCGATGTAACATTACTCAATATTTTCTTAAAATAGTTAACTAGTTCTAAGTTCTATCTTGTTCATATCCGTCATTAGATTTGAAAGACACCAATTTTCCTGAAATAATCTTATTAAAGCAATACAATTGTACCAATTAACTATCCTGATTTGGACTCAATTGATGTAAAAAAATCTTTAGCAATTGAGTAGCTTTTCATTTCGTTTCATTTCGTTTCGTTTCGTTTCGTTTCGTTTCGTTTCGTTTCGTTTCGTTTCGTTTTGGTTTGCATTGCATTGTATCGTTCCTTACAATTCTTTCTTCAACTTGATGATGGATTCTCATCTCATCGAATTTTTTGACGTTTTCGCGTTTTTATTACTGATTTTATTCAAAAAAAAAAGAATTAAATTTACGTGTCTCAGTCAAATTTAAATATATATCATATACTACACATCTCTAAACCTCTAATGATGTGATAAGACACCAAAAATTTGTATTTCAGTTTTTGAGCAAGTTGATAATTTGATATATATTAGAATAGTTAGATTTAAGAAAGTGTTATCTATTTAGTAAAGGTTTCATTTTGATACTTCAATAGCTTTGAAAACATTTTTGAGAACAAGGGGGTATCTCATAATTAAGATCTAAATCAAGTTTAATCTGAGTTTCAATATTATAATATACCACTAAAGACGTTATAATGAGCAGTTTGACTATTTCACCAATTAAGAAGAGAAATGCCTTGGGTGACAAGGATGTAAATTTGAGACATCATGGTGTGCATAAATCTTCTAGTAGGAGTAATCATTCATCTCCTTTAAAGAACTCTAATGTTGATGTCGATTTTGCGTTAAGACATAGTCCAGTTAGGAATATTTCTCCATCTCTGGAGCAAAACAATTCCAATAATATGCCTTTTAGTATATTTGAAGAATCTGAAGAACAAAGAACAGCAACTATGTTGCAACATATTTCCCTAGTTAAACAATCGTCTTTTGCCGACGAAAATGATTACTCAATTGTTAAGGAGAATATTTCACCAAATAAAATCAACAGAGACTCCAAAATACAAGCTTTACAAATGAATCGTAAACCTTTACAGGATATAAGCATCGAGGACTGTAAGGGGTATATAGAAGACCCAATAACCCACGAAGTTACTCAACTTACTTTACACACAACTCAGAAAACTGTTCTACCTGCCGATATAACGCCTCCTAGAGATAATAAGATAAAAGAACATTTTACTAATACAAGAGTCTCAAACCAAGTGGATAAATCAAAATCTCGTACTACCGATGATATATCTAAGGATAAAGTGGTCAGAAAATTAAATTTTGATATTTTCGAAAATTAATTGGTTTCTTCCTAATATCCCATTTGGCATTACATTCTGCATATATAACTAGCATTTTATAAAATAATTTCATTTCATATTTAAAATATTCATTTATTTGTTAAACAATTCTCCTCGATTCATAAAGCTCCCAGTCACCAGAGGTACTTCAAATATTTTGTCTTTGGTTCTTGGTTAAAAAATAAATATTATTATCTGAAAAATGCAACATTAACTTTTAGAAATATTTAATAATACAAATGAATATATATAAATGCTTGCAAATAAACATAGTCATTTAAATGACTTTAGGGTATCCCATAAATTTTAAGTCTTCACAAAATTTTAATAAACAATGTAATCAGCAGTCGATGGATCTATTAGTTTATCATATTCTTTAGATTGTAAGATATCTGAAATATATCTCAATTTTTTGGTTGAATTTATCGCCATATCTAGGCCTGTTCTGGCAATATCGTCTAGTATCTTCACAAAATGGGTAGTCAAATTGGAATGTTGAATGACAATAGAAACCAATGCACTATAATAGATAGCCCAATGAGTCTTTATGCCAACTGTTTTTGAATATGGCATAGAGTACCATGCTTCTAAAATCGTCTCTAAAATTTCGATGATTTCCGATAAATTAGAATGCTCTTGATTCAGGAAAAATACTTTTAAATATAGTTGCAGACTATAAACATCTAAGTCGTTACACTTAGATATAGTAAAACGCAGTTTATAATCATCTACATCTTTTAATGCTTTTTTTGTGTCACATTTTTTAGCATCTTTTACTAGATCTTCTAACATTTTTGATCCAAACTGAAACAGATAATTTCTGAAATCCCCATTCGTGTTTGTATATTTGAATTTCACCAAATTAGTACCAGATAGGTTAATACCTTGCTGTTTCCACCTTAGTAGTTCCTCTGTTATCTTTCTACAAACAGGATAAATCGCAGTAGTACATCCTACTGCTAAATCAAAGGAATCAGATAGAATATGAAACTTAGAAAATGGTTCAACGTTATAACTTGTATTTAAGCCATCTACTGTGGTTAAAATACCACCATTATCTGCTGCAATATACGCACATACTTCTGTTCTACAAAATAAAGCATTAATCATCCCGAACAAAGAGAATGCATTTTTACCATTTTCTGTTAACAAGACTTTTTCATTTAGTAGCGAACAAGCCTTTCTCGTCAATGTATACAAACCACTTAAATGAGAACGCCATTCTGAATTTAAACCAGTGGAATGGGGTGAAAACAATAATGCAACAGAAAATGCCAACGAAACGCATTCAATATAGTTGTTACATGCGTTAATTCGTTGGTTCATTATATCCAAACAAGGTCTTATACTTGGTATTCTCACTAGAGTGTCCCACATATTCGACAACTCGAATAAACCTTGTTTATGATATAAGTCTTTCATAAATGTAGCTACTGTGTATCTTATTACCCTATGAATAATCGGATAATCTTGATCTAGAGATTTTAACATTGCCATCATCTCTTCAAATTTCTTTTGTGGGAATAAACAAAATTGACCTACACATAGAGTATTATTACAAATGGACCAAATAAAATCAACAAAATTTTTATCATCAATCTCAATGTATGAAATATCTTCAATTGGATTATTATGTGCTATTCTCATAGAGTAATATTTATTAATAGGATCCATTTGAATTAAATTTGTTACTACAGACTCCCAAGAGCCATTTCTTTGAGAAATAATGCCAGGAGTATCATTCGAAGAATAAATCAATTCTATAGATGATTGTTTACTATCAAAATTCAATAGATTCATGATATGGACGTTTGTTGGCGGAAAAAAAATATGACTATCAAGTTGTTTGATCGGTATAATTCCATCAGATGCCATATGCAGCTCATCGATTCCGCTTATACCCTCAGATTTAATACTTGTGACTGTCGGTAGTAAATTGTTTCCGTCATTGTGATCACTGTAATTATTACCAATAATATGACTACTATTATCAAGTCCAATTCTATTATACTTATCATTATAATCATCATTATTATCGTTATTAATAAGGTTTTTATCTTTATCTTTATCTTTATCTTTATCTTTATTTTTATTTTTATTTTCATCATCATCATCATTATTATTATTATTATTACTGGCATTATTATCATTATTATCCTTATCATTTACACATTTTTTATCTTTATCTTTATCATCATCATCGCTATTTTTATGGTTTGATATCAATAAAGGAGACATTGATTTATTACCAGAATTAATGACATTATTTTGAACATGAGAACTTTTCAGTGGTTTGTTATTAGAATAACTTGCAATAAAATTAAAATTCTCCTTTTTTATGACATTTGTTACGTTGTTAATAATATTATTATTATTATTAATGACAATATTTTGCAACATTAATAGTACTATTAGTATTACCGTTACTGTTACTATTAGTATTACTATTGCTGAAATTACTGATTGTATTTTTATATGGCGCACTAATGAAATTCAATTTATATGTACAAGGCTTTTTTCTTTTGAACATTTTCACAAAAAGGCTTCCTTCATCACATTTGAAGGTGCTTCTAACTTGCAACATCCATTTCTGAAAAAATGAAGTATTTGTTTTTTTCTTTCAAGCACACCCTAAGGGTCTGGACCAAATTCCCAAAAACCCCAACGGACATTTAATCACTGACCCCCAACAAAAAAAAAGCCCCACCGAGCTTTAACTGATCGCCGAAAAGTTCACTTTCCAAAGAAAAAAACCCCCGGGCTTTTTGGTTCTGATTTTGGGCTAGAACAAGGGCCTTTTCGGAAACTTTGCGGCCGATATACCGGGGGATTTTGGAAGAGCCCGCAGGGCCAGGCAACTATTGGAGACCCCCAATTTAAAGAGAGTTCTGTTAAGAGGGAAGAAATTCTCCACATTCCGTGGTCCCGCGAAAAAGAAA
>NW_001834487.1:0-8305 GCF_000150035.1 Vanderwaltozyma polyspora DSM 70294
AGAGGCTTCTCTTCCTTTAACGCGTACCGGAAGAAGGTTTCTCCTTCTCATAAAGGATTTGGGGGGAGGGCTTTTCCTCCCCGGTAAAACTTGGTCGGTTTTGAAATAAAGCGTTACGTTTTAGAACGTGGCGTATTCAATTTTTAAGGATGGAAATGTTTAAGATTTAATCGTTAAAATCCCCCCCGGGAGGTTTGGCCATTACTCTTGAGGGGTTTATCCAATTTTTTTGTATTAAGGGTCCATGTTTTTTTCCTTTTTAGGGATGCGGTTGCCTCTTGGGGGATTGGTACAATTAGGTCTTTTTTTTCGGAGGTTTTGTTTTATTATCACATTTTTTAGAATAAGGTTATTTGAATTATACCAAGGGGTTTTATCCACTTTGGATCCTTGATTTGTATAATGTAATTAATCAGGAATTTATAAGCTCTTTCGAGTTTATATCCAGTATCTCCCTGTAAAGTGGCAATAGATAGACTATTTTCACTTTATTTCGGATAATAATAATAGACTTTCGTCTTTATGTATTTTCTCAGATATGAGATTTTATCCTTAATATCTTGTTACTTCTAGATAATTTCCTCGTTTTGAAGTAACAAGAATATTTTGTTAATTCTTCTTCAAGTACTTTCTTGTATCTTGAATAGTAATTTAACGTTACTGTTTCCAGTAAATTTGGGTATCAAATCTTCTTTGAATGAAGTCCTGGCGGGGAAGCCATGTAGAGAATTATGTTGTGGTTTTTCTACCGAATCATTCATAGTAATAGATTCTTTATTTATTTCCAAGGACATTCTTAATAAGTTGATATTGATCCGGTGTATTAAAGTATATAATATACACATGGGAATATAATTAACATGACAAGTGTCAATTAAGATCTTGTCATTTCTTATATAAAGTGTTGGAAAAGTTTTAACGTCAGAAATAACACTTTCGTGTAAAGTAACATTTCTTTATCCTATATGAATAATGTCGTAATACGTATATATCACGTGTTACCTCATAATTCTGACAATATCCAACAATACTAGTGAAACTCGCTCGCTACTGGAAACAAATTGTAGAGAATCAGAGGGTTGTGGATTCTTTACAGAATCGTTAATAATAGTAGATTGTTTAGTTGTTTGCAAGGACATTCTTAATAAGTTGAGATTGATCCGGTGTATTAAAGTATAAAATATACACATGGGAATATAGTACATATGATAAGTGTCAATTAAGATCTTATCAGACTTTATATACAATGTTTAGATATTATTGACACGTAAGAAGCAAATACTTTCGTATTATAAACATTTCTTTATCCCTTATTAATAATGATGTTTCATATAATTCTTCACCCTTATTAATATTGAATTAATGAGTATGACTTTACGTCATCTCATAATTTCTGACACAAATACATTATAAACACGAAAGCAGAACTTAAAAAACAAACCGAACATTGGTATATTAAACAGCTGTTCTTTCTTGGATAGGTTTTAAAGCTTCTTCCATCGATTTGTTTGATCTATCTATTATTTTATCCGCCCATGGTTGCGATTAGTACTGCCTGGGGAAAATATAATCTCGTTTTAAAGTTTAACAAGAAGTATTATTTTGGATACTTCTTTACGGAACTTCTTTCCTTTTAAATAGCTTTATTTTGTTCTTTGTTTAGCATCAATAATTCAACTTCACATGAACTATGGTAAATTCTCTATCCTCATCGTTCTCATTCCATGTAACAAATAGTAATTATCATAATCAACCTAGCATAAAAATGTTATACCGATTTTGGCAATAGAAATATGAGGAAGAGTTTTTATTATGAAATAAATATGAATCAAAAATAACAAACTGTACACAACCACTAAAAACAAGATAAAGGATATATTGGTTGATTAATTGCAATGCATGTTTATGACAAAATGATAATCTATAATATTAGAATTACTTCCAACACTTGTATTTTCCACTTTCAAATGATTGTTTGATAATGAATAAAAAAATTACATTAATTAATTCCTTTAATTGCACAGCTATAGGGTTGTCAGTAAACTAGCCATGTTATGCTTGAATGATTCTTCTCAAAATTCGATGATAATAAAATTTCCATTTCGAACAAAAATTAGATAGAATTATTTTTAACACACTTTAAATCTACAATAATCCCATATTTTAGTTTAATCCAATCCCTTTTCTGAAGTGACACATGGTTCCTCTTTAGAAAGTATATAGCATATACAAGTTCAAATGACAGTAATTAAATAATTAATCTAATATGAAACCAAAACGTTGGTAATATTAAACTATTTATTATTCAGCCTACTAGAAAGTTGTTATATAAAGGAACTGGTGTTAAGAACATCAGTTATATACTATTATTTATCCCCCTACTCTCTCTCTTTATTCGCTTTGATATTGTTGCAGTTCAATGGGACATTTTCTTACAAATATGAATTTACAAAATCACATCTTTTCATTGCAATTATATATGTTCATATTATAATATCAGATTGTATATACAAGTAATATCCTATTAATTGAAATTATAGCTATACTTTCCTGGATAATTTCTTCAAGTTCTGTCGTGAATGATTTTGTTTGCTCTTATCCTGAGCAATACCTAATATACTTCAAATAATTCTAATTCAATCATATATGCATAATCCTTTTAAACTTTCTTGTTACCTTTGTATTATTTTTGATTAGTTAATCAAGATTTGTAGTATTCCAATAAAATATTTCCAAATATTAATAATTAATGAATTGATGGAGACTATATAATCCTCTTCGATCAATAAGAATCGCATTCAATAGTTGAATATATATAACGTTTACTAGCAACAAGTATTTAATAATAAGGTCTTTTCTGACTTTATAGACAGCCGGGCGATTCAGATCATTTTAATGAAATAATTGTTCATTTAAATGCAATATTGATAAAAAAACAAAATTTAGTGTTTATGAGATGGTTTGAATATTTGTTTATAAATTAAACATCTGAGTGTTGATAAAGTGAATGCTAATGAGTTTTAACCATCCATATCAACCATATGAGATTCAATTACAGTTGATGCAATGTATCTATGGTGCATTAAGTAGTGGTAAAAAAATTGCAATATTGGAGAGTCCAACTGGTACAGGTAAAACTTTATCGCTCCTTTGTTCTAGTATAACATGGTTAAGGGATAATAAATTGCATTTATTATCTCAAAATCTCAACAATGGTGGGATTGCTATTAATAGTTCGATAGAACTTTCTGATGATGATGATTTTAGTGATGATGAACCGAATTGGGTTAATGAAAGTTACAACTCATCGATTCTCGACAATAAATTATTAGCTTTAAACGATTATGAAAAGCACTTGGATACAATCGCAAATAAGCATTATAAGATTGATAAAAATTTAATTGGAAATGATAATAATAACAATAAGGTGAAGAGACGTAAAATTGAACATATTCCAGTTGGCTTTGAGGAAGATGAATTTTTACCGCAAGACTATATTTCAGATAGTGAAGAATTGGAGCAAACAAAATCAGAAGCTCTTTCCAATGAAGTGAAAGCATTACTGGCAAAATTAGACTCTAAAAGTAATGACGAGCAAACAACATCAACGGAGTTACTTCAAGAATTGAATCCAGTTAAAATATTTTTTGCATCAAGAACCCATTCCCAATTGAAACAATTTGCTTCACAGTTGAAATTACCAAAATTCAAATCATCTTTTGATGAAAAATTTGTATCAAATGAAAGACTAAAGTACTTACCGTTAGGTTCAAGAAAGCAGTTGTGTATTAACAAGTCGATTACAAGTAAATGGAAGTCAACTGAAGCAATAAACGATGCATGTAAGGAATTACTACAATCTGAAAAAGGATGTCCATATCATAATAAAAATACTTCGAATACGCTGTTTAGAGACCATGTTTTTACCGGGGTTCATGACATTGAAGATATTTTAGCTTTGGGGGAGTCATTAAATGTTTGTCCTTACTATGCCACAAGGGATTCGATTACAAGTGCAGAAATAATCACTCTTCCCTACCAATATTTATTATCTGAATCGACCAGAGATAGTCTGAACATAGATTTATCTAATAGTATTGTGATAGTTGATGAGGCTCATAACTTAATCGACACAATCAACACTATTCACTCGTCGCACATTTCGTTACAAGAACTAAAAACATGTCAAATAGGGCTACAAATGTACTTTGCAAAGTTTAAATCAAGGCTAAATGCGGGAAATAGGGTCAATCTTTTGAAATTGATAAAGTTATTGGATATACTAATTGAATATATTAATAAGAATTTCAAGAAAAGTGGACAAGAAATCAGTGCTAATGAAATATTTAACAACACTAATGCAGATACTTTGAATATACATAAACTAAATCAATTCATTAAGGTATCAAAAATTGCTTATAAAATCGATACTTATTTGAATTCTTTATCAAAAGAAAGTGACAACGAAAACAATGAGGAGAGTAAAAACAAGTCTACACCTTTATTATTTAAAGTTGCCTCGTTCCTATCTTCTCTGACAAATCCAAATGAAGAAGGAAAATTCTTTTTCGAGAAGAATAAGTCAATAAAGTATATGTTGCTTGAACCTTCTCAATCTTTTAAAAGTATTTTGGATGAGGCAAGATGTGTGATACTTGCAGGCGGTACAATGGAGCCAATTTCTGATTTTTTTGATAATCTATTCCCAGATATTATTAAAGATAAATCAGTAACGTTTGCTTGTGATCACGTAATTCCGGATGATAATCTAAACACGTATATCATTGAGGAACCTAAATTTGAATTCACATTTGATAAAAGGCAAAATCCTGAATTGGTTAACAAACATTTATTCCAATTCTTTATAAAATTATCTGTTAACGTACCGCCTACTGGTGGTATTGTTGCATTTTTTCCAAGCTATTCATATCTTCAATTTGTAATTGATAATTGGAGATCAAATGGTTTATTTGATAAATTAAATAAAATACGAGAAATATTTTATGAATCAAAGAACGGTTCAGATCCTTTAGATGAGTATATTAAAGTAATAGAAGCTAGGAACCCTGCAATTTTATTTGCTGTCGTTGGTGGAAAACTATCAGAGGGTATTAATTTTCAGGATGACCTTTGTAGAGCAGTAGTTATGACTGGGTTGCCCTATCCTAATGTCATGAGTGGCGAACTACTTATTAAAAAGAATCATATTGAAACAAAGATTTTGAAAAATGGAGGATCTAAGGCGGATGTTTCCTGTGCAACTAAGGATTTTTTTGATACTATATGTATGAAAGCAGTAAACCAAAGTGTTGGTCGAGCCATTAGACATATTGACGACTATTCTAATATTTATTTGTTGGATCAACGATATTCAAATTCAAAGATCAAAGACAAGTTGTCCCAGTGGGTAAGAAAAAGAATTCAACCAGAAACTAACTTGGAACTCATAATGGAGAAAAGTAATAGAACTTTTCAAACGAAGAAGACCAGTAATTAAAGCTGCTTACTGGTAGCGTTATTCTTATAATGATTTTTAATATATTTTTTTAATGTTACATACATAAAAATTTGGATAGAATAAATAAACTAATTACACGTAGACTTATGTTTCCTTTAATGAAGTGCCACTGAAAATGCTTTTATTATTTAGAACTTCAAGCAATGTTCTTGTAAACCAACCGTAATTATTTAAATTATCTCTTTTAATATCAATTACCCTATATTTACTGACTGGACATATCTTGACATTCGTTGTCAAAATTGGCAATAACGTAACTGAACATCTCTTCCAATGATGACCTTCCGATGATGTAATAGTATTCGGATCTGAGCTATTCGAAAAATTGAAATTTTCACTTATTATATCATTTCTTAAAGTTATTTCTTCTGAATCAACAGGACTTTCTAATCCCAATACTGATGCCAGAGATTGGATGCAAGCACGATCTATTGGATTTTCGATTTCATTCGCCTTTCTGGTTGCATATTCAAATATTGATTGTCTGAATTCCATTATATTAGGTTCGTCTTGAATGAAATTCAAAAATTGTAGCTCACCAAGTTTCTCTTGTGACATAAAAAATTCCAAAAATTCTCTGAATTCTAGATTATATGCATCATCATCTAACAAAAGTTCACTTTGGTTGTTTATGACTGGCATTATTTTATCATATATATTATAGGTTTGATAAAGTGCCAGTCCTGCTGCATTATTCGTAATTTTCCAAGAAGTATCAAGTGGAAGGAACATTATATGATAGAGATGTTCTGACACAATCTTGTATTTTAGAGAAATTTTTTCTATGTTGTACACTATTGCCACTGTATACCTATCAGGCGAAATAGAAATTCCAAATAAACGCAATGCCATTTCTTCATTGGTGAATTCATTTTTGGCAGCTTTCCATCTTTGGAACTTTTGGTCAAGTGAAGGTTTTATTATTGTATCATCTGAAAGCTTTAATTCAGATTCGAAATCGACTTTATTACTACTTTTATTTGATATCACTATGGCAGAATTTTCTTTGCCTTCTAGTGGTATAATTGAATATTCTTCGTAACTGTCTACTTTCTGAGTCATATAAGTACCATCTTGGAGGTTGATTGAAATTATATGGCCTGTTAATGTCACAAGGGCATGATTTTTAAATATTCTCAAATCATTAATTTTATATCTTTGCGATTCGATTACGTTTTTAATTGAATAGCTATCTTCATTTCGATTATATTCTAGTAGATATATTGCATTGTCACTTGTAGCTACAACAATATGATCATTTTTCTCCCCAATGTATCTTGGTTATCCATGAATTCTTATCTGTAACCTTTATAGTCAAATGATAAGTAAAAATATACTTATCTGATTCTCCAAGAAATATTTAAATATTATAATTCCGCCACTTCATTTCAACAATTACTCGTTGTCCATCTGGACTCAACTCAACACAAGGTATGTTCTTTCCTTTAAGAATTTTCTGGTTCGCCAAAATAGCTATCAATAAGTCATCCAAATATATCATGATATTATCATTACTGGTCAAAAGGCATTCATCCCTTCAATGGTAGGAGAAGGTTTACATAGTCTAACATGTGAAACGGGTTGAGCATTCAACAACGAATTTTCATTTGCATCTTCAAACTCAAATTTATTGTCTAAAATTAGTGGAAATTCTCTCACATGAAATAAGTTCTTCGCTGATCTTTCAATATCTTTCTTATACAACGGCTGTAATAATGTCAGATCTGGATAAGTAGTCAGTAACAATGAACCATCTCGATTCCAACTTATATTATCAGTCCAATCTTGAAACTCTTTCCTGCTAACTAAAAGATCTCTTACCAATTTCATCTCATAAAACAATGCTAACGATAACAACAACCAATACCAATTCTCCTCCTATTAAATGGCTAATCAACCTTCTTATATATCCTCCCTCCAAACTCCTTCTCTTCATACATTGTTGATATACTTATTGTAACAACTGCTCTAATTTTTCATCATCGTTTTGTTTCTAAAGGTGACTTGATTCCCAAACTTTTAAAAATTTAAACCCTTTAATATATATCAATAGATATCAATCAATTGGAAAATTATAAGAGATGAGATTGGTTTAAAGATAAGAAACTTGAAGGTTTAGTGAAGTAATAACGTAATAACGTAATAACGTATATATTTGTTCGTTAGTTTATGAGGTGTTGGGTATAGTGGAACTTATTCAAATTATTGATATTTTTGATGAATTTATTTAGGATTTATTTGGTTTTTTTAGCTAATATAATTAACCTTTTACGAGTTGAAGCAATACAATGTGCAATATACGGTAATTGTGGTAAGAAATCTTTATTTGGTCAAGAACTACCTTGTACTGTAGATGCAGAATTTGTTCCAGAGGTTCCAAATTCAGAGACTTGGGGATTAGTTACTGAATTATGTGGTTCACAATGGGGGGATAAAGAGAATTTATGTTGCTCTAAGGAACAATTAGTAAGTTTAAAAAAAAATCTACAAAAAGTTGAGTCGTTGATTGCTTCTTGTCCTGCATGTATTACAAATTTTAAGAATTTATTTTGCCAATTCACCTGTTCTCCAAATCAAAGAGATTTTGTTAATGTAACAAGAACTCAAAAATCATTAAAGGGCAATGAAGTGGTTGCAGAATTAGATTTCTTTATTGATCCTGACTGGGCTTCTATATTTTATGATTCTTGTAAAAACGTTAAGATGTCTGCAACAAATGGTTATGCAATGGATCTAATAGGAGGTGGTGCCAAAAATTATTCGAGTTTTTGAAATTCTTAGGTGATG
>NW_001834488.1:0-8377 GCF_000150035.1 Vanderwaltozyma polyspora DSM 70294
ACCATTCATCAATTCTTTATTTCCTAGAGGATTGTAGCTGAGCATCGCTGCTGATTCATATTTTTAAAAGCATCCTATTGAATTTTCTAGTTCTTCGATCTAAGGATATGGTGTGTTGATTTGCATATATGTAGTTTTTGTAAAATTATTGTTAAAGATATTATGCAACGAATTCTTTTTTTAGATTATCTCTTAAACTTTGCATACTATTTCCACAAGTATCTCTATTTTTTGGTGAATTCATTGGAATATAACCATTGGGATAACATAATTGTGGATATTCTTTATAAAAAGTATTATAACCACCTTCTAATAATACAATATCAGGATAAAATAATTTTGGATAATTATTTTTATTATAATATCTATCACACTTCCTTAAGTGTGAAGCTAGTTTTGGACTACGATACTTACTGTATTCACAATAGAAAATGATTAGTGTTGGTAACCTAAACTGACCCTTTGTTATTAACAAATTATGAATATCTTGAGTTGTATTAATATTAATTGAATTGCGAATATGACCACCAGAATATTCGTAATGAAATCTTGAATCTATAATAAAGTAATTATCATAATGTGGTGAATGAATATTGTCGTTCAATATTTTTGAAAGTGTATCAGAGGTTACTCTTGGGAACACATCATTTATATTCAATGAATTGATTTTTAGTCCACTAATTGATAGAAGTGAATGGTAACAATTTTGACCCATAATCTTGTTGATTACTGATGAATTATTTCTATCCGTTTTAACCCTTTTGCATGGATGTAATTGATGATGATGACTAGATTTAAATTCAAGATGTTTAACTGACTTTTTACTTCTGCTGCTGCTGCTGTTGCTACTGCTACTGCTACTATATTTGTTATTGTTGCTGTCGTTACTGTCGTTACTGTAACGATTAAATATACCCTTGCCAGTGGATCTTTTACGTGATGTGATAATATCTCCTGTCTCTATAAATGGGTTCTCTAATTTACAGTCAGTTATATAAACCGCAGAAACCTCATCACTATCGCCAGCATCATCTGCTGTTGAAGTTGTTGTTACTACAGTAGTCGTTATACAGTTATCCTTAGACATCATCATCATCCATCAGCATATATTTCAACTGGTCTAGCTTTGATCTCAGATCGTAAATATAACATATCATACCATAATATTGATAAGTTGATGATCCATTACTATTGGCAACAAGGTGAGTCCCTCATGATTTATATACTTTCACAATTTTAATTAAATCTAATTATACAGCTCTTGAATCAATTATTATTAACACGATGCTTATATTGAAATGTCTTGGTTTAAGATGTCAATCCCATTCTTTCCTTACGACATTTGAATTATAGTGACAGTTAACAATTTTAAATCTAACCTTATCTGGTTAGTTGATCAAATTCTTAGAGACATTCAATTTAAATCTAAAATTAGAGGTTTGAATTGGAGAAGTTACTCCTCAGTTCTTTATTATCATGAGATTTTTCTCAATGAATTACTGTTTATATTATACCTTAAAAGGTATATTTCTTGATATAATAATTGTGAATCATATTATATTCTAATACATTACATTACATTATGTTATGTTATAATCTATCGAATTGTATGCCTAAGTATTGTTATTATTAAGATTTTTATCTAAGTATGCTAAATAATTCTTGATATCACTCAGTGAATCTGAAGTTAGTCCTCCATTCATGGTTTGTTTCTCATTTTGATCATCCTCTGAATCTAAGTACTGTCTGAAATCAATGATATTCTTAGAATGGGCAATTCCTCTGCTTACTGGCAGTGGTTTCTTTTCAACCTTTCTTAAAGGTGAGTTCTGAATATATGCAATTGATGGTAATAGTTCTTCACTTTTAGAGAATAGTGGTGATTGGGTAATGACTCTTTGAAGTGGCTTAGATGGAGATTCTTCAATCAACGAAACTGTACTTCTTGTTCTAGTATGTCGACTGGGTGTATTTAATTCTTTCATTGAATGTATATCATCATCTGTGTACAAACCAATGTCAATGACTGTCTTGTGATTATCATTATTATTATTGTGGGCTTCGTAGTCATTTGGACTTTGGGATTTCAAACTATCTAGCAAATCTGGAATCTTGACAGGTCCTGCTAATGAGGACGATGTTGAATGAGATCCAAGACTTGAAATCATTGATGATGCTGAAGAATCATTGGAAAGTCGATAAGGTGTTTCTTCAAACTTTGAAAAATTTGTATTAGGACCAGCTAATACTGTTTGTTTGGTAGTTACATCGTTGTTGTTCCTGATATTATTATTAAATGGCACTTCTGTTGTGGTATTTGGGGTGCTATTATAATCGCCAGTATTATTTTGAATTGAAGGTTTAAAATTCTTTAACTTGCTAAAAAAATTCTTCATCTTAGTTTTACTTTTCACTCTCAATACAGGATTTTTCTCATCGATGTTTATAACATCTGTTTCATATTTTTCAAATATTTGACTGTATAATTCTTCGATCTTAATTCTTTTAGAAGGGTCCTTCTCAAGGATTTTACCAATCACTAAATCGTTCAGATAATTCCCATTCAATTTATGATGCAAGGTCTCAGACGATATTTTGTTATAAGTTTCAAACTCATTGTCTCCATAGAACGGTAAGTCATTGTATAGTAAGCAATATAATGTCACCCCTAATGCCCAAATATCCAATTGGAAACCATCATCAATATTATCCTGAAAAGTCAAGTCTTCTGAATAACATAGTTCCGGTGCAATGAATGCTGGTGTGCCTACTATTTTGTGCAACTCAAGTTGGAAAGCAGATTTCAGAAGTGGGTTGCTTATGAACAACTCTGAAGGTATGATAATGCTACAACCGAAATCTGATATTTTGAATTTTTTACCAATGGAATCTACTAATATATTAGAAGGTTTTATGTCTCTATGGATACAACCTTGACTTTTCAAATATTTCAAACCTTTGGTAATATCTAACAAAACTTTTTCACTAAATGAAATAAAATCTCGTTTATTACAACCTTCTAAAAATGGTTCCCATTGCTCTAATATCTGGGGCTGTGTATCTCTTTTCCACTGAAGCTCACCCAGATTTCCCCATTCATTTACTATCCAAAGATTTTTACTATTTGGAGAATCTAAACATTCAATCATTTTTGTAATATATGGATTATCTAGTTTTGATAAAACAAACAATTCCCATCTACATTTCTGCAAATTCATTAAAATTACGGTTTGATCAGAAGATATCGAATTAGAAGACGTAATTATACCTTTATTTTTCCATATCTGTAGTTGTCTTAGTATCTGATTCATGGAGAATTGCTGAGAATTCATTGGCTTCTTTGGTATTACTTTAATTGCAACTACCCTTCCTTCATTGTTATTATTTTCGATTGAAACCGCTTTATAAACTTTACCAAATTGACCTTTGCCAAGAGAGGATTGAATAGCATAATTATTAATGATTCTAACGTTATCATGAGTTCTCACATCTCTAGTAATATCCTTAATGAATGAAGAAATTTGACTGACAATATACGTCTCATTATCTTCAATAATAGAATGGTAAGTTGGTTTATATATCGATGATATCGATGACGCTGAAGAAGTAAAACTCGATGGAGTTACAGGACGTTGATAATACGGAATTTCCTCTTTCCCTTTACTCTCTTCAAAAACCGTATTGGTTAAAAGTGTTGGATACATTATCTGATTTCCTCACGTATCAGACAATAGTGAAGATGATATAGAAACACTTCTAATTAAAATAATTTAATATAATAATATCAATCTGAAATATATTATATCAATGGCTAATAGACTGTATATAAATTTTAGAATTATATGGCCTTCGTAGCTAAGAGATGTTGATAGATGAGTGACAGCCAATTCGAACGCGTAAAATTCGAAAAAAAAAATTATAGAACAAAGACGCGTAATCTAAATATATGTATATCACGTGACTTAAGGTAAAATAAATTACAAGCATTAAACTTTATCAATAATGAGATATGGAATATCTTTATGATGGTTGTAAAATTATATTGTACAATTGATAAATTGGGTCATATCGTTCCCCCATATGTGTTTTATTTCCCTACTTGCATGAAAAAGACACTTCAACGAATTAACTTCGAACTATGTCACGCAAGATCTTTTCTCATTTGCATAAACGTAAATTTATACAAGATTATTATATATCTATATATATATATATATATATAATCTACTGATTTTAACCCTTATTTGCCTTTCTAATAAATAATCATTAGGTTGTTCAAAATTATCTTTTCAGAAGTCCCCATGTTTCTTGTGAGTTTTCAAGTGCTGTGATAAATTGTCACTTCTACTAAACTTCTTTTCACAGTAGTTACAGGCGAATGGCCTTTCAGAAGAGTGAACTGATCGTATATGTCTCTTTAGATGTTCACTACGTCTAAAGGCCTTCTCACAATCAGTACATTTGAAAGGTTTCGATTCATCATCGGCTAAATTAACTGGTGTAGTCGATTTACTTGATGACTTCCTCCTCCTACTTGAAGTGGCAGGACGAGGATTTTCAACAGTATTCAAATTAGATGCACTTGAGCTACCATTTCCGACACTCTTAGATGATGTATGTCTTGTAGTAGAGCTGAAATTCACAGGAGTTATACTCTTTTGAGTCTTAATAGGTGGACTGAAGAATTTTTGAGTTGGAGTCTTATTTAATGAAAGAGATGTAGGATTTAATGTTAAATCATATTGGTTTGTCGTGTTATCAAGAAAATTTGGTAACATATCAATTGAGTTCACCCCAGAGGTAGCTGCAATAGCAGCTTTCGAAGCATTTTCATTTAAAATCATTGAAGGTTTTATAAATTTTTGTTCAATTGAATCATTATTGATAGAGAAGGATGTAGATTTTGGTGATTTTAAAATTCTATCTATTTCATTGTCATTGTCATCATCAGATAAAATTGCGCTTTCATAAGATAAAATATTAGTGATACTTGAACTATTACTAAATTTTGAGAGTAACTTTTCATTTGTTCGTATTGAATTGTTATCAACAAATGAAATTGAATTTCTTTGATATTGGTTTTGCTTTTTAATGGAATATTGCTGTTGAGGGGAATATATGTTACCACTGTTTGAATTATAATTGTTATTTATGCTTGAAATAGATTTAGCTCTTTGTTTATTATTAAAAGTATAATTCAAATTATCATCACTATTATCGTTATCATTAAAATTGAAATTAAAATTATCGTTAAAACTATTATTTCCTGGAGATTTTATTAACATACCGCCACTATTAATACTTTTACTGTTACAGGTTTTTGAATCGTTATCATGAAAGTTCATATTGAAATCGTTGAGCATTTGAGATACATTTGAATCTACTTGAGGGCTACCATCACTATTTATAATTTTAGATTGTGATCTTAAATTTGGTCTTGATTTTGATCTTAATCTTGATTTTGCCTTTGTTTTTAATTTGCTATTGTTGCTATTTGATAAATTCCAAAAATCAATTGAATGAGAAATTGAGTTACGTTGATTAGTTAGTGATTTCAAAGGATTTGTAATGACTTCACTGTATCTTCTATCAATATTTGAATCAGTGAAATGATTATCATTAATCAGTAGTTCATTGGACACATAATCATCTAAAAACGATTCCAAATTCCCAGCATAATTGTTATTATTCAATTTTTTGCTATAATTGTATCTGAGGTTGATATGGTCGTTGTTATTGGCGTTATTACTATTAATATTTGAAATCTGATCAACAGATTGTGGACTATACTCATCCTTCAAGATATTATTATTTAGCTTCCCACTAATTGAAGTATCATCTAATTGTAAAGTTAATCCTAATCCCAAACCTATATCATTATCGTTGCTATCATTATTATTACCCTTGTTGTTGTTGTTATTGTTGTTACTAATACTGCTATTACTTAAAAATTGCGTATCAATACTTGTAACACTTGTATTTGCAGTATTTGAGATCAAGCTCTTATTTGAAATCTGATTTAAATGATTGTTATTCTGTTGTAGCATATCTAATGTACTAACACTTGTGCTTGTGTTTAAAGGTGAATCAGTCAAATAACCAGTACCACCAGCACTTGATAAATTAGTATTATCTAAATCTAAATCATTGGAATTTGATAAATTACTAACAGCTTTAAAATTTAACGAAAATGGCGTATCAGTGATTAGATCTGTCAAATTATCAGAAGTCATTGTTTAAATCCGCTGAAAGTATTATTTCTATTAGGAATAGTAGTAGTAGTAGTATCTTATCTGTAAATTTATAAATCAGGTGCTAAGTCCAACACAAATAGCCAAAAACAAAATTATTAGTAATATCTATAAAATCTCAAATTTTATTAGTAACTTTTATCAAATGTAATAATCTATCAAAAGTGTCAATAAAAGAAACAATAGAACCCAGTTTGAAGTATCTGAATTAAACGTTATCCACAAATAGCACACTTCAAAACCGTACTGACCGCAATGTAACGACTGAATTCAGTTATAATTGTTCAATTAATGGAATTTATAATACCCTGCAATCCAATGGTAACTATGATTATAAACTTTATCAATAACCTTCTGTTTAATAATAGGTCTTTCAGAACTTCAATTTCAATTTTAATAATCTTAATATTACTTAATGCATCTAAATTTGCAAAGGTATAATGCAATATTAAAGGTTTATTTAATTAAAAATGGTGACAGTATATATAGAGAAAGAGAGACCAAGTTAGGAAATCAGTTAGCAAATGTTGAAGGAAATGCACTTTCTTATATTATATAGTAACTATTATTGATAATAGTTATAATACTAAAACAAATATTAAGATAATAGAGCATTCACCAGTATTAAGTAGTATATGAAATGAGTGATAAAAACCCAAATAAAGTATAGTAAATAAAGAGAGAGACAGACAGAGAGATAGACTAACACATAAATTTAATTCAACTTACTCACAAGAAAAATAATATCTATGATGGCTGCTTATCTACTTAAAAGAATTTAGTCAAACAACATAAACCAATGCATTTAACTCAAATGCAAATGTCAAGCTTGCCATTAATTTTCAGTTTACACACGTAAAACCTTAAAAGTAATAACTATACAGCAAGTACGAAACTGAAGCTAGAATTTTGAACTATTCTCGAAGTAAACAGACTCTCTCTACTCGAACTCGAATTTATAAATCCATTTCTAATAAAGATTAGAATTGATAATTTCATATTACCTAAACTAATTAAAGATTAAAGAAATCACTCCAGAAACTCTCTCAGTCTTCCTCAAAGAGACTCTCACTTATAGAGAAAAAAAGAAACTAAAACCAATTGAACTGGCTTTAGTTAGTACCCAAGGTTTTTCCACACATATCAAACAAGTGAACATTAGTAGTATATATTGAAGTTCATGAAACCTTTATTAAATAAGGCATTACCATACCACGGACACTCACCCCCACGACAATGAAATTAGAATGAAGTTATTATCGTCGTAGTATTATCTAAGTGGTGACAAGAGGAACGACGACGAAATCATCATCATCATCATCATCAGCGTAGTTGTTGTTGTTGTCGTTTTCACTAGCCAACCTACTCTACTACTGACAAATCGCCAGTGTGCCCTTGGTTTCTGGAAACAGTAAGAAACGACTGACTGTATTTTTACTGTAAACTACATCATCACAAGAGTGAAATTATTGATCGATACGATATTTCATGATAACTAAAGACGCACACAATTACGACTGCAACTGCAACTGCAACACTGTAACATGACGTCTAGTTAAAAAGTTTCACCCCACCCAAAGAACTACGAAAAGAGACATCCACACAATACCTGAAATGAAAACAAGTCAAAAAGCATTATAAATTCCAATTTTATTCAAAGTCCAATCAAACTAGTCTATAACAACAACTACAACAACTACNACAACAACTACNACAACAACTACGACTACAACAACTACTACTACGAACACTTAACTCCCATACGCTGCTCAACTAGCAAAGAAAGTTGACTTTTACCAGACATATGAGAATGATGATGTACAAGAGAAAATAGTAAATTAATTACTTTGAGCAGTAGTTGACCAAAAGCTATACCAAATTACGTATTCTCTGAACTATCAACAACTTCGTATAACTGAAATTGCAACGAAAGACATCTAATCAACGAAGGGTCTAACTAAAAAATAAAAAATATTTTTTACCAAAGCTCCAAGGGGGGGGTTAGTTAATTCCAATGGAATCGAAAGGGTTTTTGAGTGGTTTTACAAAAACGGTTTTTCTTTTATTGCAAAAAAGAAAACCACCAACCTGCTTGTGCCCTCGTAAGGGTAAATTTCGCGGGTATA
>NW_001834489.1:0-8554 GCF_000150035.1 Vanderwaltozyma polyspora DSM 70294
GATGGCGCCGTTGGTGTGGATAAACTATACACACCCGGGGTTACAATAGATTCAGAGATTGTTGTTTTTCCAAACATTACTTTTTATTTTTTCCAACAAAGTGTCACAAAGGCCGGTGGCGGATATTCACACCGACGCTATACGTGCACAACTGTCATCAAATTCCAATAATTTTTCTGCTTCGTTACCATCTACATGGTTTCCTTCTGGTATTCCCGTTGGCCAAATCGCTCTTCCTCCCCCAATGAGTCCGTCACCTATCGAATCTCCTGGTCTCAGCACGGATTCATTTTCCATAGTCTCACGAGGTGATCTTACCTCATCGAGTGATTCTCCACTGGTGCCACCCTCAACTAATGGGTCTCCACTGAATTTTGCGTTGTTTGCGGTCTGGTTAGCTAGCTCTATTAGTCAGAAAACTTCCAAGGCTCCCACAACAATTAAACAGGCCCTTTATGGCCCTGATGGTGCTGAATGGCGTGCTGCTTGCCTTAAGGAATTATCTGCATTTAAAGAACACCAGACGTTTTCACTCGTCCCTCCTCCGTCTGATGGTCGTTCTCTAGGTACTCGCTGGGTATTTACTATAAAGGATGATGGAAGAAAGAAAGCTCGACTTGTTGCACAAGGATTCCGTCAGAAAGAAGGCATTGATTACACTGAAACATTTGCTCCGGTTATTCGCTACGATAGTGTTCGTGTCTTTTTAGCACTGGCTTGTTGCTTAAATCTTCGTATCCATCAGATGGATGTTAATACCGCCTTCTTAAACTCAGATATGGAGGAGTCGGTCTATGTCAAGCAACCACCTGGTTTCATTGATTCTGATCCTGCTCATGAAGGGTGGGTCTGGAAATTACATGGGGGTATGTACGGGTTCAAACAGGCTCCTCTACTTTGGAACAAACATATTAATCGTTCCCTCACTGCCTTGGGCTTTACCCGAAATGAGAAAGAGTTTGGTCTCTATTTCAAACAAACTGCTGACGGTCCTTTATTTGTTGCTCTATATGTCGATGATTTGTTGATTGCTGCTCCATCCCCACGAATCATCTCCCTAACTAAGAAGAAATTACAAGAAATCTACTCTATGAAGGATCTTGGTCCTGTATCCAAATTTCTCGGTATGAATATTACCCAATTTCCCAACGGTAATATCACGCTATCATTAGCAGATTATATTGCCAAAGCTGCCGCTGATCAACAAACTCCCCTACATAAGAAAGTTCACATTCCCCTATCTCCCACGATTAATTATTTTGATTCTAATTCTCCTGCTGCTAAAAACATTACTACTTATCAAAGCATAGTTGGTCAACTTATCTTTATTGCTAACGCAGGCCGTCCTGATATTGCTTATGCTGTCTCGCTGCTTTCTCGGTTCCTTAAGGATCCTCGTGTAGTTCATTTAAATGCTGCTCATCGTGTTTTGCAATACCTTTATACTACTCGTTTCCATGGTCTCGCTTATCGTGCAGGCTCACCGCTTCAGCTCACTGTCTATTCTGATGCTTCGCATGGTTCTTTGGCGGATATGCCCTTCTCAACGGGGGGTTATGTCACTCGCCTAGCTGGTGGTTGTGTCACTTGGTCATCTAAAAAGATCAAGACAACAGTTTGTCTTTCCTCCACCGAAGCAGAATATATTGCTGCTAGTGAAGCTGTTAAAGAAATTGAATGGTAGGTGATCTTACTACTGTTATGGATCTCACACTAAACAAAAAAAATTATATGTTGACAATGAACCAGCAATTAAGTTAAGTAAGAATCCAGTAATGCATCCAAGAACTAAACATATCGCACTGAGATATCACAAAATCAGACATGCAGTGGAACAGGATATTGTTGATTTGGAATATGTTAATACAAAAGACCAACAGGCTGATATCCTAACTAAAATTTTAGCTAAATCCCAATTTGAAACCTTAAGAGATGAATTAGTCTCAAATTTAACTACTTAATAAATTAACATACAGAATTAATTTATTATGGAAAGCTTGCATCTAAAGCTTCCGGGGGGCTGTTGGATTCTGGGAATCAGTAGATGACAATCTTAAGTTATCCAGATCTAACCCTATGTCTGAAAGATATACTTTGCTGACAGGAACACATTCAGGGTAACTGTTAGTTTTCAAAAGGTATATAAGCAGACCAGATTTCAAGTTTCTAGAAAATATTTTCTCTTTTCTAATGTTCACTTTATGAACTAAATCATATTTTATATTTTTGTATACTATATTTAGAATTTATAAAAAACCAAGAGCTTGAATAAACAACTAACGTATAATTGTACTTATACCTTAGATCTCAGTTAATATATCCACTATCACTCCAGTACAACCATGTCCCACCCTGATCAACAGTCCAATAACACTCACCTATTCCAATCTCAAGAAATAGGTGCCGTCCTGGTTTCGAACCTGCGCAAACATTTAACAATATAAGTTAGTCTAATTCATTAAACTGATGGTTAGACACAATATTCATTAGTGACAGTATGATAAAATATGAACCAGTTGAGATGGTGAAAATCTAAGACCAGATATGAAATCACAAGCATTGAATTAATAATATCAGATATTAGCTTCGACAATTGGAGTTAGTTTAGGTACTAATTGATGGGGCCTTAACTGCTGAGGTAAGGTCGTACAAAGTGATCAGATTATTGAATAAATATAATAATGTTACGCTACCATATTATAAAATGATTCTCTGCAAGTGGTTCTAAGAATATACGTTTGTGCGTTTATTTCTAAATGACCCATTCTGTAGATAATACCGTGTTACGTGATCCCATCACTATTATGTATTTTTCAATTTTTTACGGAAATCCCATAGTTAAGGCCAATTTTTCATAATTTTACGGAAGTCGCTTTATTATGTAAAAATATTTTTTCAGGATTTTATGGAAATGAAAATATAATTTTACGGAAGTCTAATAAATAAGCGTAGGGAATTATTGGGTAGTATTTTTCTCGGTTTGGTATTATTTTTTAGGATGGATCTTGGTTGGGCGACATGGATGGGAGTTGGTATTGGTTTTTAGGAAACGTGATATGGAAACAGGTTTTTCCGGGTCGGTATTGGTTTTTAGGAAACGTGATATGGAAACAAGTTTTCGCGGGTCGGTGTTGGTTTTTAAGAAAGTTATTGAGTGCGCGACGGTGTATGTTAATTAGGATGGTTATGGACAGTAAATAATAAAGTGGTGGTAGTTAAAGTAATGGTTGTTTAAAAAGTTGTAGTTAAGTTGAGATAATGAAATTTGACCACAAAGGTAAAGTTGACATGGAGATTAAGATTATTGAATAAAAAATATTTTTAACAATAAAAGTTGGTCTAATTCATTAAACTGATGGTTAGACACAATATTCATTAGTGACACTCTGATAAAACATGAACCAGTTGAGATGGTGAAAATCTAAGACCAGATATGAAATCACAAGCATTGAATTAATAATATCAGATATTAGCTTCGACAATTGGAGTTAGTTTAGGTACTAATTGATGGGGCCTTAACTGCTGAGGTAAGGTCGTACAAAGTGATCAGATTATTGAATAAATATAATAATGTTACGCTACCATATTATAAAATGATTCTCTGCAAGTGGTTCTAAGAATATACGTTTGTGCGTTTATTTCTAAATGATATATTCCATGTGTGGTTCCGTGTTACGTGATCCCTTCCGTGGTTATATGATAATGAGTGGCCGGTTTATAGGGATGGTTTAAAGGTGTGATTTATGGATGTGATTTATAGATGTGATTTATAGGTATTATTTATAGGTTTGGTTTATAGGTTTGGTTTATAGGGTTGATTTATAGGGTTGATTTATAGGAATGGTGTAGAGGAATGGTGTAGAGGAGTGGTGTAGAGGAGTGGTGTAGAGGAGTGGTGTAGAGGTGTGGTGTAGAGGTGTGGTGTAGAGGAGTGGTGTATGTTGGATTCTGGGAATCAGTAGATGACAATCTTAAGTTATCCAGATCTAACCCTATGTCTGAAAGATATACTTTGCTGACAGGAACACATTCAGGGTAACTGTTAGTTTTCAAAAGGTATATAAGCAGACCAGATTTCAAGTTTCTAGAAAATATTTTCTCTTTTCTAATGTTCACTTTATGAACTAAATTATATTTTATATTTTGTATACTATATTTAGAATTTATAAAAAACCAAGAGCTTGAATAAACAACTAACGTATAATTGTACTTATACCTTAGATCTCAGTTAATATATCCACTATCACTCCAGTACAACCATGTCCCACCCTGATCAACAGTCCAATAACACTCACCTATTCCAATCTCAAGAAATAGGTGCCGTCCTGGTTTCGAACCTGCGCAAACAGGTTATGAGCCCTGCCAATGCAACCGACCTTATTCCCATTGAACTACTTGGTGTCCAAAACTATGATATGTGGTATCATTACTTTATGCAAGTAGTTGGTGAAGCCAGTCACATTTGGTCAGAATATGTTGAAACTGGAGATATTCAATCCGTTAGAATTGAATATGGATTACCTGATATTCAAATCAAGTCTATGAAAATAATCTTAGACACTAATCTTGTTTCTCTTATCAAAAAGAATGTTTCTAAAGATATTGAGAAAAAGATTAGAAACTCCTTCCTGATGACTAAAAGATCTGGTCCAACAGGATTGTTACTTTTAGAGTACTTAAAAAAGAAGTATGGTAGGAAATGTGTTAAGTCCACCATGCCTATTTTTTCTGAAGTCAACTCCGCCTCCTCCAAACCTTTAGATGAAAGAGGAGACTGGGCAATAAAATTTGTCAACACCATGTTCAACTGTAGTGATGAACTTGACATCAATAATTTTTTCGACGATCCTGCTATTAAATCTGCCGTTAGTGCTTATCACGAGAAACTACAGGACGCCATCGCTGCTCTGTTGTTGATGGCTATTACTCCAGAATTAAAGCAAAAATTTAATGATTTTTATGGATCGAGAACTACTATTTCTTATCATGAAGTAGAAGATATGGTAGAGGATCTGAAGACTACCAAACCTTCAAATGTTTCTGCTAACGTAGCTGCTTTTGTTGCTCAGAAGAAGAGATTCTACAACAACAACAATAATAATAATTACAATCAAAAGAAGAAGATTGTTTGCAAAGTCTGCAAAGCTTCTCACAATGTTGAAAATTGTCCTGAGATTCAAAAATTCTTAAGTAAGAACAATTATTCAAAGAAAACCGGCTCATCGAATAATGATGACTGGAATGCTGGTATGGTAAGCTATAATCAAAATAGTTCTGATTCCGGTGAAACTATCTGGATGGCTGTTGATATTGAAGGTAATTGTTTCAATGCAAGCCTCCCAGCTCCAGGCTCTTTCACTGAGAAAGATAAGTCCACCTGGCTTTTGGACACTGGTTGTACTTCACATTTGTGTTGTGACTTACAACTATTTGAAAATTTCAATCCTTCCCGTAACACTAACAACATTAGCGGTGTTGCAGGAAGTGTAGCCATACATGGTTATGGTGATGTTGTTATTGAAGGGATTAGACTAGTTCATGTGGCCTATGTTCCCGACTTACCAGTTAATCTGATTTCGGTCCGTCAAGCAACTGAAGCCAGTGGTTGTAAGTTTACCTTTAGTAATTCCTCTGTTTTTATATCATCGCCTTCTACTCCTCTAAAGAAGATCGGAAGCGTTTATAAAAGGTTATATGTCTTTGATACTTCCATTAATGATGACAAAGATACTGAACTATCGTTTGTTGCAGGAAGTGACCCTATGCTATCCACAACAATTCAACCTGTCTCAGAGAGTGTTCGCTGGCATAGTCGCTTTGGACATCCTGGTATTGAAGCATACAATTGTCTGGCCAAAACTCTGTCTCTTCCTCGAATGAACCCCGATACTGTTACAGTTTGTCCTACCTGCTCTTTAGGAAAAGGTCTTATTAAGAAGGGGACTAACTCTAGAACTAAATATACCAGTCCACTTCAACTCATTCAAGTTGACCTATGCGGAAATTTTCGTTACAAAGAGTATCAATCTAATCGATATTTTATGACGATTAGAGATGCTTATACAAGGTACTATACTGTCATCCACTTGAAGACAAAGAAAGATGCCACTCAAAAACTTATTGACTGGATCAACCAAACTGAAAACTTCTTTACTTCAAGAGGTAGTTACAAAGTTGGCAGTATTAGAACCGACAATGGGGGTGAATTTAAGAACAACATACTACATGAGTATATGACCTCTAAAGGCATCACTCATGAACTGACTATCCCATATAGTAGTTTTCAGAACGGTGCTGTCGAGCGTGCTCACAGAACTATTGAAGAAAGGACTAGATGTCTGTTGATTTCCGGTAGAGTTCCACCACAATTATGGAGTGAAGCTGTTTCATGTGCGGTATATCTTATTAACCGTACTCCTGTATCTTCCAAGAAGAATATTATCCCAGCCGTTTTATGGTTTCAGTTGGATTCGTTTAACTTTAACAATTTACGGACTTTTGGATGTGCTGCATATATCACATTGCCTCCTCAGCTCCGTGACGGTAAACTATCTCCCACATCCATTAAAGGTGTTTTTGTCGGATATGATTCTCATCATAAAGGATATAGAATATATGAAGTTGACACTGGTAAGATCTTTGTCAGTAGACAGGTAACTTTTGATGAGAATGTCTTTCCACTAGAAGGATTATCTATTGAAGACCTGTCTGAACAGTACACGACTTCTCCAGTTAATGGTGTTCCATCTTATTCCACAGTAACTAGTGGCTCTAGTTCATATTGTCCTTCTGGAAATGTTACTGTGTTGTCTCTACCTCCATCACCTCCATCTGATGCTCCTAATAGTGATATTTCAGATCCCGATACTGATATGTCAGACATTTCCCAAGAACAATCAGTTTCTCATGATTCCATGGATACTGATCCAGACCAACTATCTGATCATTCCCTAAACGATACACAATCATTCTCTTCTGTTCCTTCTCATAGCTCCGATTCGACGTTTAATCCTACGTCTTCCAGTGATAATAACAATTCATGCGTTGACGCGATATCGAAGCGAACCCGTTCCGAAAGTTGTGTCACTGTCCCGGTCTCTCCTGAAGAAGCTACCATTGATTCACCATCTTCTTCTTCTCGGTTATCTTCTGAGACTCCTTCATTAACAGGAGTTATTCAATCTCTAGCTGATTCTTTTACACGCCGCTCCATAGAACATTCACCTTCCCTTTCCTCATCGCAGCCAAGACAGAAAACGTCAAGTGAATCCATTGCTACAGATATTTACAATGGTCCTCAATCGGAATTTCCTGTTACTCGATTTTCAAAAAATAGGAAGGTTCACTTAGACGATATGGATGCTGACGTTGGTGTTGGTAATCAATTAACAACACTGGATGATCAAATGATTCATGAAATTGGTCTTCTTCCAAACACTCCTCTCAATCCTTCCACAACAGTTGTCACAAGGCCGGTGGCGGATATTCACACCGACGCTATACGTGCACAACTGTCATCAAATTCCAATAATTTTTCTGCTTCGTTACAATCTACATGATTTCCTTCTGATATTCCCGATGGCCAAATCACACTTCCTCCCCCAATGAATCCGTCACCTATCAAATCTCCTGGACACAGCACGAATTCGTTTTCCATAATCACACAACGAGATCTTACCTCATCAACTGATACTCCAATGATTGTCCACCCTCAACTAAGGGATCACCACTGAATTTTGCGTCGTTTGCGGTCAGAATCTCTACCTCTATAATGCAGAAAACTTCCAAGGCTCCCACAACAATTAAACAGACTCCTTTATCGCCCTCATGTACCAGAGTAACCTTATGATCGCCCTACGAAATTATCTGCATGAAATGACCAACATATATTCTCTTACATCCCACCGACCAATGATGAACATTCTCTACCGACGCGAAGGTTCCACATGATAAGGGATGATGTAAGAATGACACCTCGAATTACTGAACGATGATTCCTGCACATTTAACGTGTTGATTACACTCTAACTTATGATCATCTATTACCCTACGAGCACGCTATAATCTCTTTAGCACTGTATTGACAGCTTTCCTCATCAGATCCTCCGGATCAATGCTTACCGCACCATCTAAGCCTCATATCCGATATAATCGAACTATACCTGGCTACTACCTGCAAACATTGATTCACATACAGCTCTCGAGCTCCCGTCTCCTTAAACACATGAACCATCTTTATGGGTTAAAACTATTCCCTCAAATCTGCAAAAACGTTTTTATCCTACCCACACTTCCATAGACTTTTCCCTAAATTACCAAAAATTGAATCTCTTTATGAACAAACCGCGAATGGTCCATCATTAAATGCCCAAACTGCCTTTCAATAATTAATACCCCCTTCTTCCCACCAATTTTACTCCAAAATAAAAACCCAATGCAAAAAATCTTCTCCTGAATAGGTCTCGCTCTCAAAAACACAAAAACTCGAAAAATTTCTTCCAATATTTCGCGGTTTAAACCACCGATCCACACCCAATAATGGGACAACCTGTGC
>NW_001834490.1:0-8833 GCF_000150035.1 Vanderwaltozyma polyspora DSM 70294
TGACGACGTGATCAACTGACGATATCTTTGTAGTTTTGAAGGTATATGTTGACAGCGATGGGTGAATGCAAGTAGCCTGTTCTTTTAAAGCTCATCACGACGGAGATAAAAAAAAATTTATAGGGAGGGTAACTAGATTAGAAGCAGAACTAATATATTCACGTGATTAAAAGAGGGTAACAGTATTGCTACATAGATGAATTCAAGTTTACTATATTAACACTGGACTGAGATGAAAGGAGGTAACAAGAGGGTACTAAAAATAAAATATTAAGAGGCTGAATACGATAAGAAATGCCTCTCATACTGTCTAATGACTTAAAAACTGTGCTCCCTCCCTTCATTTCTCCATTTGAAACAAGCAATGTCTGCTAAAGAAATATATTATTCATGGATACAACAGTTACCAAAGGAATAAAGTAATAAAACCAAACATACAATTTTATCCTGTTTGGAAACAAAACCGACAAACATAGTACAAAACAAGACAAGAGAGGACCACAGAACGTATAACGCAATGCAATGCAATTTAGTTCATTTCAATTCAATGCATTGTAGTTTAATTAATCACATCCCAACTATAGGAAACATTTGGTATTTGGATTCAAAACTCTTCACCATATACGTTTATACAACTCTTGTCCAATACATTTATGTATGTTTTACACCTATTATTGACTTTTCTCCGGAACAGGAAAAACCCAATGGATTGAAGTTTGCAACCACAACTACTTCCTTATACTTGCAGTCGGGTATTGTCTACATGTCTCTCTTCTTCTCATGGATCAAAACTTCCTACATCTTAGTTGCCTATGCTTAAAATAGATGCTACCATCTACAATTTTATATCCATATATCTACAGGACAGTTCCAGTGCAACACAGAAAAAGTTACGTTATGTTTGTTAAATGCCAACACCGGTTAATTGTGGGTATTTTGCAAAAAGCTATAAGGAACTCGAAGATATCAGCCCTAACCAAATAAACTTAACTAAAACTAAATCAAACCTAAACCAAGATCAAATCATTAGATACATCTCTCGCACAACTTTCGAAACTCAATGTCTTGCTTAAAACTATCGGATTCAATTCTACTCATCCCATTTCAACGCAATTTGGATTGATTCATCAGTGTAGTTCACTGGATTTCCTACCTCTCTACCATTAAAACTTTATTATTAACTTTCTTGAATCTTGGCTTACCTTACAAACAAATGGTTTTACATTAATTCATGGCTATAGCTACTTTTATTCTCTTGTTAGAAGGTACTATCTCTTAAATGTATTTATATATCTATATATATTTCCTTTCTTTTTCTTGTAGTGCTTAGAGAAATGGTTCTAGTTGTTAACAAAACTATCTATCCAAGTTATACATGCACTTTTTTTAAAAAGAAATATTTGACTATTATTACTCTATTTGATACTAGTTACTCATTGTTAATATATTGTTCATTGTACTTATTTATAGATACCTCTTATATATTTAATCAAGGTTTTAATTTGTCTTTTATAGAACAGAACCAGACTATTGAAATTTGTTGTTGAAAATAGCATAACATACAAGATTAGAAAATTTTTGAAAAAGTTAATACTAAGATAGCTAACTCTCCTATCCTTTTGAATAAAAAAGATAGAAAGGAACACTGGTTTGCATCAGGTTAGCTAATATTAACTGATATATACATATACCTGCTTATTGTGTGTTACATAATTTAGTGGTATTAAAAGCTTAGACCCCATTCGCTCTCTTTTCATTGATTTAACTATAGAAGTAATTTTGGATTTTGTCCTTTTATTAAATGTGCTGAAGATAAATATGCATGATGTTGCTATATAATAATACTACTATCAGCAGGAATATACATATCCCTTGGCTATGGTTATTCATATTTATTTCCACACTCATATCTTATACTTTTGCCTACTATGATAACGATATTACTTCAACTACTCAGATTGGGAGAATACGAAATACGAGAGCTAAAAGAAGCAAAAACATAAATAGTCGATATAAAAAAAGGAAAATAGTCAATAGTAACGTCAACAGTGTCACTTCAACCACTGTAATACCCAGAGTTTCAAAGACTAGTAGAAAAAAATTATATTCATCTCCTACATCATCGTCATCATCAATTTCTACTTTTAAGAGCACCTTTAGCAGTAATAGTGGCGATAATGATAATAATTATAAGAACAAGAGCAATAGCAATGGTAATTCTCATCATCAGATGAATGGTTATTTTACAATACCTGCAAAAAATGAATTTTTTTCAACTACTTCTAAGAAAGCTTCAAATTCCATTTTCTCATCAACTACTTATGATTTTAATAAATATCCAATTAAAAAAATTGGACCAAGTTCAAGTATTTATAGAAGAAAAGCAAACATGATGATTCCTTACAATAATGACGCTTCTTTAGATAACTTTTCTATTCAAGATATCGTATTAGTCTCTGATTTGAAAGGTGGCCTACACGCTGTAAATAGATACACAGGTGAAAATTTATGGTCATTGAATCATATTGATGAAAATTATTCTACTTTATCTATACAAGATCCAAATTATAACGTTACTACTTCTGTCAATCACAATAAGAATAACGAAACATTAATAATAGAACCATTCGGCGATGGAAACATTTATTTCTTTAATATTTTTCAAGGTTTAACTAAATTGCCAATTTCAATACATCAATTAATAATGTCCTCCCCAATGAATCTAAAGACAAACTTTATTATCGATGACATCGGAACAATCATTGAAGAGGAAAAAACTTATACTGGCTCAAGACAAACTTCAATGTTCACAATAGATTTAATTACCGGAACAGTAATATCAGCATTTGGATTCGGGACTGAAAACAAAATATACGTTAAAGAAGATGTGATCCAAGAAAACTTAATTAAAATTGGTAGAACTACTTATGAACTGGAAATTCATTCTTCCGACTCTCCATCTTATAATGTAACATATACTACATGGCAACAAAACTCATTAGATCTGCATTTGTCCAATAATTATGATAATCCAAAAGATGGTATTTGCATTTGTCCAGTAAAAACAGAGAAAAATAATTTTTACTCAATTATGGCCATGGATACTGGCCTAAATGATGTAAAATGGGTCTCTGATGAAATTTCACCAAGTATTATCAACAATATTTTTGATGTTTTCAAGAATAATGATACAAATGAAAATATACTGATACAACATCCATTTCAGAAGTTCAAGGATAATAAAAAAGAAGAAAATGTTGATAAAGTTTATATTGATCTATTAGAAAATAATTCATGGATAGCTTTGTCTGACAAACATTTCCCATCGTTCGTAGATTCTGCTAAATATTCAAGATATACCCAAAGAGAGATGAAACTTGGCGATGGATTTGATTATGACATGAAATTAAGAATTTTGCGTAATCAAAGGATTTTTAAATCTGCAATCAGAGGAGTTCACTTTTTAAATAACAAAAAGAAAAATCATTACTATAATTATCATCTAGCTAGTGACAACAATCTATTAATGCTACCCTATGATGATGAGCATTATCTACATGTTGAAGATGGAGACGTGTACATAAACAAGGATTTTGATGAAGATACTACAATTCATAGAAACAGAATAAAGACAAAGAGAAATTTGGTAGATTATGAAGCTGTGGAAAGGAGAACAAGTAATGAGTTCGATGAAAATGATGATGATCTTAGAAATTATTTCTCCCCAGAAGAATTTCAGGCATATAAACGTAGAGTACATCAACAAATTGCCAAACAGTTCTTTGAAGAAAGTCGTAATTCAGAATCATTATTTCATTTTGCAAAGAATTTTATTTATAAAGTTATTGAAACCGGTTTTCTTTTAATTGCATTAATTTTCGTAATGGTACTTTTGCAGAAGTTCGAGATATTACCACCGTTAAATTCTTTTTTTAGGTCAAGTGGTCTTCTACCAGTTAGAGAAGTTCATTCAAATATTGATAATGATGAACTGTTACACGAGCCAAATCATATTGATAATAATTTTATAGAAAAGAATCCTACTAATGAAGCATCTGACGAAATCAATATGGAAATTTCAAAAACAAGCACATCAGCTTCAACCAGGTCATCTAATTTCACTGATTCATCTTCCTCCAAGACATTACTTAATACAGACGATACTGATACTATAAACTTAGGTAATTCAGACAAAAGACGTAAAAGAAAGAATAAAAAAGGTAAGAAGAAACAGACGATAGTGAAAATTACAGATGACGAAATGTCTGAAACTAAAGTACATGTGAATCAAATGAATGGTCAGCTTACTGCGGTCTCTACAGAAGATTATAATGGCGATGATAGCTTAAGAAGCTTATCTGTCAGCGAAAAAGTTTTAGGTTATGGTTCTTCCGGTACTGTGGTGTATCAAGGTGAGTTTCAAGGAAGACCTGTAGCTGTGAAAAGAATGTTAATTGATTTCTGCGATATTGCAACTAGAGAAATTGATTTATTGACAGAAAGTGATGATCATCCAAATGTTATTAGATATTATTGTTCCGAATATACAGAGAAATTCTTATATATTGCATTGGAACTTTGTAACTCCACATTGGAGGATTTGATTGATACTAGAATTAAATTCCCTGACTTAGAACTGTCATCCATGAACGAACCGCCTTCAGGGCCTTTGATATCTGATCTGAATAGTATTGCCATCCTTCAGCAAATTGCAGCAGGTGTAGCTCATTTGCATCTATTGAAAATTATTCATAGAGATTTGAAACCCCAAAACATATTGGTATCTACTTCAAAAAAATTAGTTGAAGGCCATACTCAAAATCAATTCTACATAAACACTAATAACGTGAGAATTCTGATTTCCGATTTTGGTTTATGTAAAAAACTAGATGCTGATAAATCTTCGTTCCAAACTAATACCAACAATGCAGCAGGTACAACTGGATGGAGAGCCCCAGAATTGCTTGATAGTAATAGGAGAAAACTACAACCAATTCAAGAAGATTCTGAACATGATAAGTCTTCAAATATCAACTCTTCGATGGAATCATTTTATGATCCTTTTACAAAATTAAGATTAACAAGAGCCATTGATATCTTTTCGCTTGGTTGCGTTTTCTATTATGTTTTGTCGAATGGTCAACACCCATTTGGTGATAGGTATATGAGGGAGGCCAATATTATAAAAGGAAATTACTCATTGCATGACTTAGACTCTACTGTAGGAAATCCAGCCCTTGTAATTGAAGCAAAGGATTTGATCGAGAAGATGCTTGATAATGATCCATTAAAAAGACCTTCTGCAAGCAACGTATTAAAACATCCTTTATTTTGGTCTGCATCTAAAAAATTGCAGTTTTTATTAAAAATTAGTGATCGTTTTGAGTTTGAAAGAAGAGATCCTCCAAGTCCATTGCTGCTTACTTTGGAATCACATGCATCGAAGGTTATTGAAAACGGTGATTGGACTTCAAAGTTCAATTCACTTTTCATAGACAACTTGGGAAGATACAGAAAATACCATGGTGAAATGTTAATGGATCTGTTACGTTCGTTGAGAAATAAATATCATCATTATAACGATATGCCTCAGAAACTGATGAATGAAATTGGTCAATTACCTGATGGGTTTTATAATTACTTTTTGAAGAAATTTCCTAATTTGCTAATTGAAATATATATAATGGCCTCGGAAAACCTATCAGATGATCGTAGTTTCAAAGAATATCTATAAATTCATCCATTAGTCTGTTTCTGAGGTTTATTAATTTGGTTGATATTTTATTTAAAAGCCACTTCAAAAAATTTATTATTATATTTGCTACATTACTCTTCTAATGAAGAAAATTCGTCATTAAAATTATTATTAAAAACATTATTTTGCATTATTATTTGTCCATATTATTATTATTTTTTTTTCAAATTTATCTATTACATTAGCCTTGTCAAGAGGTTTACATTAGGACACTCATTATTAATTTTATTCCTGGTATAACATAACAACGATTAAAACTTTATTTTATATTATAATTTTGTTTAATTATTTATTATTATAAATATTGATGTACATATTTGTTGTCCATGAATCAACTTTCATCTTTTTTAGATTCAAAAAATGCATTTTCAGCAATTTTAATTGTTGAAAAAGTAATTACGCAGGCTATTGCATATATTTCATAAAACCAAATATCTATTATGACATTAGGTACAGAAAACTTTTCACCTAAAAGCTCATTTAATTTTTGTGATATTGAATGTGGGAGATTCGATCTGATGCTTAACATAGTAGCAACCACATAGATACCAGCTAATTCTGAAACAAATAGATTCTTAATCATTGAAGGTTTTTTCTGATATATTTTCGAAACTCCTTTTGAAGTTGGCAATGCATCTGAATCTTCATTACTTTGCATGGCAAACATAGCTAAGATTTGGAATCTAATCGGTAGTAGTGCAGACATGTAAGATATAGTTGTCACTACTGTTGATAGAGAAGCGGCAAACAATGAGGTAGATAGTAACAATGAAATCTGTCTAGATAGTGATTCTAAATCTTGATCGTAGTTAAAGTGAAATAATACGAAATTCAGTATATTTGCCAGTGTTATTGCCAATGGATCAGAACCAAAACTAGATCTCCCATTTATATCAAAATATTTGTAATCAAAATCGTTTGGATGTTGCAGGGAATGAATGATAATGAATGGTATTCTTGTAATAAATGTAGTAATGACTTTATGTATACAATAAATCAAAAACACTAAATGGAACAATTTTTTACCATTTCTCAAATATATTGGTTCTTTAATCTGGGATTCCAGTTTCCCTACCTCTAATTGATACCAACCGATTTTCTCTATTAATTGATCTCTCAGTACTGATGTATCATTTACAGAGTCATCGTCTAATTTTCTAAGAATATCGATATTTTGTTCAATAATTTGTTGATAATCAATAATCTTTTCTCTCACAGAGGTATCACTTGCCCAAAGCAACGATTTCCCACTATTTGTATGGATATTTTGTACTCCATTCATAGACAATTTACCATTTTTCCAACCCATTCTAAAGGTTTATAAATGGGTCGAACTGAAGCAATTTGCGAAAAACCAGCTTAATACCGCGACTCCGCCAATAAAAAATTTGTTAAAATATTTTTCGGAATTCCTAATGGACCAAAACTGACGTATTTTAATACAAGTATAGTGAACACACATATTGTACCACCGATGAATGATAGTTTCCTTACATTATATCTATCGTTAAAGAATTTGTCTAATAATGAAACAATTATTAAGAAAGGTTGAACAATGATTAATAATGTCATAAGTAGTAATGAAACGAATGGCCAAATCATATTTGTAATAAAATCAGCTTCTTGGTTAGCTTCAGCAGTCATTATTTGCCATAAAATTATTTCAATAGTAATTGCATAACAAACCATAGAGATGGAGAATAAGATCCTTATTCCTTTCATTAGTTTATGAGATGGCACAGAATATTCTGCATAAAATTTATAAAAAAAACTATCATCTCTGGATTTCCATCCTGGAAGTTTCGATAGATTACCAGCTTTAGTAGGAACTGATATAAAATTGAACAATGAATCAATTTTAAACCAGCCAATTTGATAAGTCCAAGTATATACAAATATCGAACTTATTAGAAGAACCAAAAATATAAGCACGTCTTCCATTTGAAGTCAAATCTAAAAATTTTAAAAAATACAAACAAAAGACAAATACAATATCATGTATAGTCAAAGCATTGACCTTAGCTGACGACTTTGATGACTTATTAGATCAACAATTTCAAGTTGCATCTAACATCTTCTTATATTACGTATACGGAATTTTTCACTTTGATATTCGATTCGATTTCGGTTCCTGGATATTGATCCATATCTACTACTTAGTGCCAGTATATATAGGAGCCATAATTAATTTGTATATATCTATATATATGGGTGAATATATACTTATAGGACAATGTTTCTCTAATATAAGTGTTACATTGTGTAGACAGTGATCACTGAGGGAATTGAATATGTAACTTGCAAGTGTTGCGATATTATGCGATTTAATTCTGATATCTTTTAAGATGGTTCAACAGGATGGAAAAATATTTTAGAAGGACAATAAAAAAAAACAATGTACTAAATACCAATTTATGGACTGATTTATTCTACTTTTACAACAACCATGGTGATATCATCTTCTTTTCCACCTGAGTAGAATTTTCCTGATAATCTTGACAACTCTTGAGCGAAAACACTTGGAAATTGTGGGTCCTTACTTAATTTGACGACGTTTTTAACTAAAAGATTCGATGCTTCTTGTAATTGTTCTTGGGTATTCGTAGGATGCTCTTTGAAGAATAATGCTATGTCATCTGTGGCAACGTTGTCAGTAACACCATCTGTTGCTAGAACAATAATATCACTTTTTTTTAATTGAAAATTGTATTCGTCAGCATCCGATGGTTCGTTTTGAATATATGAGCTCCCTTTCCTTTTAGCTTCTCTTAACATTTTATCCGGTATAATCGCCAATTGATATGGTGCATTGAACCCAACTGTTTGAAACTTAGTTTCAAATACTAATTTGTCATCTCTAAATACGCCACACCATGAATCACCTAAATTTGCAACTGTCAAATTACCATTTGATGGGAAATGAGCTACAATTGCTGTTGTACCACCAACTTCTACAATTTTCTGGTTTTTGATCTTCTTATAAGATAAATTGATTAATTCCTTTGGACTTGTTTCGACTGATCCCTTTTTACCAGTAAGATAAGAAATTTCACTAAAATCAGATAATGCTTTACATAG
>NW_001834491.1:0-8868 GCF_000150035.1 Vanderwaltozyma polyspora DSM 70294
CCATGAACCTAACAAGCAAAGATTGAGTATGTTTTTCAATGTATGGAATGATATATATGCAAAAATTGAAAATGATGATTCTTTATATGATCGATCAAATAGAAACAAAAAGATGAGGAAATGAATGGCTTTCTAAAAGGGTCATTCTATATTTATTATTTATATTATTATATATGCATTTACAAGATTACAATAATAATTCAATGTTACAAATCATAGATAAATGATCACTAGCATACTCACCTTCATGAGGTTGGCCGTGTTTTGGCATTTCCGAGTCCAGTGGCATTCTTAAAAATCCTCTTAACCTTATTGAATTTTCAATCTCAAACTTTTCCAATGAATCAACCGCTTGTCTGTTATCAAAGTCCCATGTGTTTACATGGAATATATAGTCCAATAAACCTCTCCAAGTATTAGCCCAGTTGGAAATAATTGGTTCACCACGAGTGTTGTCAATACCTGCATTTTCAGCATGAACATGTTTGTACCCAACAGAATACAATGAATTTGCTCTCATACCAAGCTCATTATGAATTACAGCCATCCTTTCAACAAGAGCTGTTTGTTCCTCATTTGCAATGAACGTTTCAGGTACAGGTGTCTGTGGCTGATCTTTACCAAATTTTTCGATGTTACCACCTTCTTCGTCATCTACATCCTCTTCACCATTTCTCAATTTTGAAAATTTGTATGATGTACTGCATTGAATAACAGTCTTTGCTCTTTCAGTATACTCAATTGGTTTCGAAGTCATGGATAAATATGGAGAATCAAACGGTTGTGAATTAAAGTCACCACAGAAGAAAGGAACCCAATGACTTAAATCACCATCATTGCCATTTTGCAAGACGTTTACCCTATGCATAAATTCTTTCATTTTATTCAATAAAACATAGCATTGTCTAGTCCTTTCATAGGTACCAAATGGATGCCAGAAAAGATGAGTGGTACCAATAATAATACCTGTAGTTTTGGTATTTTTTGGTAAAGTGCTTAGTATTTTATCGGAGAATTTCAATGAGAGGATCAAACCAGTATTGTTTGTTCTTGTTCTTGGAGGAATATCAGAAGAAGTTTCTTTATCAAAGTCTATTAGCATTCTATCTGTCATTTTGAACATCTCACGTTTCCAAACAATGGCAACACCATGATTTTTTGATGCTATTCTATGGAATTGACTTTCGTATCCTAATTTTTCGAATTCAACTTTCCAGAAAGCTTGATATTGAATATGATCAATTTCTTGTAAACAAATTACATCCGAATTATAATGTTGGAATTCATACAATAATACTTTTGATCTTCTAAACCATTTTACAGCTTCTCCACTATCAGGGAACAATTTCCGTCTAATTAAAGCTTGGGCAAGACAGTTATATGTCATTAAAGTAAAGTTAAACCCAGTAACTGGCTCATCTTGGTGCAAATGTAACATTGGTCTCTTAATGAATTGTAATTCCGGTGGATAGTCTGGATCAAGACCCTTCGCAAGTAATTCTTTCCGTTTCTGTTCCTTAGCAGCAGCTCTTTCAGCTCTCTTACGTTCTATCTCCTCAGGAGATGGTTTAGATCTTCCTTTCTTCTTTGATCTCACCTTCACCGATTCATTACCTTCGTTGTCATTAGGTATTATCAGTTCTTTCTCTAGTTTGACGGCAATAGTCGTTGCATCATCGACATTTTTCACTGAATCCATTTTCAGTTACCTATCACAGATACAAAGATATACTCTACACACTGTTCGAACCGGTCCCCAGTACTACCAAATACCTATCCCTACAAATATGCTCGATTCCAAGTGTTTAATCATTCTTCTTATAGTTTAGCTGGTCTGCTAATGTTTCATCGAAGTCATCGCTTCTTTTAAATTACGCAATCAAAAAGATCCATCATATAGTACGACACTCTAAAAACATGTACCATACCATTCAATAACTCTTGGATGTCACATAATATAATACTTACAAATCAATTCCGGATCCAACTAGCTCATCAATAAAACTGATACCCATCTACTTGATGTTTGCATTCATTACAACAACGGAATTCATACTTTAGTTATATGATTCTAAACTTGTAATAGAAAAGTTTTAAAACTTCACCAAAATCACGTGATACCTTTAATTTAATGTTAAAAATTGAAAAATCAGCTCGAATTTTGAACAATTTGGAAAGAACAAGCTGATGAAGTACAGTTGTTGGTAGAAAAAAAGTCAATATTACATTACAATTGAGTGTGAAGGAGGCTTTCAAGTCATCTAGGAGAGTGTATTTGTATATACTGTAGATATTTTGATTTTGTTAGGATGGCTTTTTATAAGATTACATTGACTAGATCTTTGATTGGGTTGCCTCAAGCCACAAGAAATATTGTGAAGACCATAGGTTTAGGTAAAAGAGGTTCAATTGTATATAGAGAGGTCACTCCTTCAATTGCCGGTTCTTTGGCTAAGGTTAAGGAGTTAGTTTCTGTGGAGTTATCAGATAAGATGTTGACCAGAGAGGAGGTAAATGCTAGTAGAAAGTCTAACCCTGGCTTCACTGTTGAAAAAAGAGTTAATGTGTAAATATCAGTTTACAGGCTACTGAGTCTGCACGAAGGTCATAGAGTTATTATTAATAAATATTAATATATCATGTATATAGTTAGGAACAAAGATATTCTAATAAATGTAAAGGAAAAAAAGTATTATAGTTAATTATTTTTTTTATGAGTAGTTATAAATTCCAGTAATAAATCGACTCTTACCTTGAAGAGCTCTGAGAATTAGGGAAGTTAAACTGTAAAAAAGGGAGTATTGTCATTATGTATTTGATGTAAAACTTGTACTGTATAGAAATAAAAAAGAATAAACCTAAATAATGTCGACAACTAAAATAAATCTAATGATATAATTTTAAGATGTAGAAGAAAAAGTAAATATAAAGAACTAATACGCTTTTGGTATAATTTAAAAATTATTGTCCATTTAGAGTTAGTATATGAGAATTGATCGAGGTACAGTTTTGATCCAACTGTATCTTGTTATCACGATGGGATCTGTAACCTCATAAAGCGCTACTCGTAATCTCCGCTGGCAGAAATTTGTTCGATAATGAAGCAATGAATTCACCATTGTCATTTTCATCATCATCATCAGAAAATGCTACACTGAAAGAATCAACCATACGTAAGATATCGCTACGATCTAGCGCTTTGCCGTCAAAACTCAATTCAAAACTGTCGTTACCTATAGTAGAGGTCAGTAATGTTCTGGAATTGGATATTTTTGCTATATCATGCACATTATTTGGCGTTCTTTTATTTGTTGCAGTAGAATTCTCTAGTCTTTCACACAATTTCTCAATTGCGTTTTCGATAGAACCTAGATCAATATTGTCATCCGAAATTGAACGGTATGGTTGTAATTTATTATAATACTTGTTATAAACCTGATCAATCAATTCAACAACAACTTTATAAGAGGTTTTTTCTTGCATCACTGGCTTATTTAGTTTATAATTTTTCTTTCTATTCAATTGTACATTTTTTGGTAAAGTATTAATCAATGGCTTTAATTTTCCATCTTCACCTCTAAAATCGTTCAGATTTGTTATAGATGAAAAGTAACGATTCTTAATAGCCCCGGTTTTCCTCATCAGTTCATTATTATCAACTTTTAACAAATCCCTTTCACTATTAATTATAGTATATTTCAAGTTTCTATTCTGGCCAAATGTTAAATTTTGTTTTGGATTTCTCAAATTGGTATCATTAATTTTACGATTATTAACATTACTAATATTAGATTGATTATCAGGTCTATTGGAATTCCAACCACCATTATTGTTATTCAAAATAGACCTTCCTTTTTTAGACTTGTCTGATCTTAAAAGGTTCCTATTCAAATGATATTGTGGTTGTTTAAAATTATTCACTTGGCCTGATGAATAATTATAATTGTCATCTGTATTAATAAAATGTGAAGAATATCCCCCATTCTTTTTAGCATCCACAACTCCATTCATTCTAGCATTGCCATGACCATTCGGATTCCTATTATAAACAGGCTCTCTATTATCAACTAAAAATGTTTTATTATTTAAAGTTCTAGAATTTGACATCTGTTCAAATCGATATGAGGTAATTGAAAATTTGTCTTTTGAAACCCAAATAGTTTTTTTTTGATCCTAGAATACTTATTCAAAAATATAATAGTTCCATTAAAATTTTCTTCTATTAATTTGGTTAATTCCAGATGTCTAATCCATAAAGTATAGTTATCAATACCTTCTCTTGTAATGATTTTGATCTATTTCTGTGTTTGTTCATTAGATTCGAAAGGTGTTTACCTATGTCCCGAATAGGAAAAATATTGAAAAAATATAACTATTAGGCGGTTAAATGAAAAAACAAAGGTTATCCGATGAGATGATTAAGATGCGCTGATTGATTATCTATCAAAGTTTCTATATAAATTTATTTACAGTTATGGGGTAGGTCATATATATATATGAGAGATCAGGTATATTATGCTTTAGAAAATTCTAAAACGTTACCCAAACAGTCTATTTTAGTAATTTTACAATTTGAAACGGTGTCACCAATTAATGGATGTGATTCATCATTTGGATCAAAGACTAATTTACCCTTTGCAAATGAGAACTGTGCCAATATGCAGTGTGCGACACCGTTTTGTTGTACAGATGTGATCATTACGTCGAATTTTTTATCTGGATCTTCTGATAATTGATCTTTTATGTGACGTAATGTCCAATAAGTGTTTATCATTCTACTTGAACTTCTTAAAATGACATCTTTTGTTTGAATATTCCAATTCATATTTTCTAGATCCCTTTGCGTGAAGCACAGTGGCTGCTTTGATAAAATTCTATGAATTTGCAAATGATTAATCATGTCTGGGAATCTACGCAATGGTGAAGTTACTGTTGCATAGTATTTTGTTGCAATCATGGAATGGGGTGATGGATATGTTGTGAATTTACTTGTATTAAACAATGATGATATTTTATTAATGTCTTTCAGTGTTGGTCGTTTTCCTAATTTTAGATTTGAAAGCATTGCATTATATTCAGATTGGGCATCTTTGCCTAACAACAAATCTGAGTATGATCTATATATGGCAGGAATACCATTTTCTGCAAAAAATTTACCTGCCAAAGAGTTTGCTAAAATCATTAATTCTGAAACAAGTATATTAGAATCTGTAAATTTACCACCTTTAAAATTGATTTGAGTAACTTCTCCAGTAATTTCATCTTTGGTCAGTTCTATTTTACCATTATTAATTTCATCACTAAATATTACTGCATTATTCATAATTCTTGAGTTATTTAAACCCTTTGCAATTAAAAACATACTTTTTAAATCTTTTTCAACTTTTTTATCTCTTCCAGATTCTTTGCTATCATTCAAAATTGAATCAACATCACTATACGTCATGTCTTTAACGAAATTCGAAACATAGCCTAGTCTTACTTGAAACGTATTATCCAGTACTTTGACTGTCATATCTTTCTTATTCAATTTCACATCTACAGAAAAAGTTATAGTTTTTGTCTTCTCACCAGTTTTACCTAAATCTGCAGCCCTGCACAAAAGCTTTGGTAACATTGGCAATACTTGATCAGGTAAATAAGTAGTGAACGATCTTTGCAAAGCAATTTTCAAAATTTCATCATTTTCAATATTCACATTATGATCATTACAAATTTTGAAATAAGAAGAAGGGTCTGCAATATGAACATGTAATGTGTAAACATTATTCTGCTTGTATTCGATTGAGACACCATCGTCTATTTCATGGGCGGTCTTTTCATCTATGCAAAATACCCTCAAATCACCGAAATCATGACGATTTGAATTGTTAGAAGTTTGAATTGGATTATACATTTGGTAAACCTTTTCTTGTTCTTCTGTTCTATTTGAAGCCAATGGCAGGGCCAAATCAGTATTATAAAGCAGTGAATTTTGTATTTTTTGTTCTTTTGGTACTAATTCATTGTATAATTTCTGACATAAATCTCTGGACACATCATACTTTTTGTAATCGTCTAAATTTCTAAATATCTTAGAGATCATAGTGACAATTTTATCATCCATTAAAACGGCACCCGACGCATATTGTTTTAATAGATTAAGTAATTGTGGGAATTCATTTGGTGTATTTGGTATACCATTTTTAGTAAATCGTTCGATTGAATGATCCAATTCAATTGCTGGCAAAATTTCTTTATAATACATGTAATTCGATTGCAACGGTAAAATTGACACCGCCAATGGGAACAATAAGGCTTTACTATAATGGATATCTCCCCATAGATGATCCTGTTGTTGTTGACGAATAGCCCAGAAGGTAGCGATTAGATTTGAAGAATTGATGCTTTCGATTGAATAATTTTCATTCGAATTGGCAATAAAATTCGAAATATAACTTTCACCATCATTCGATGTTGCCTTTGTAAGATCCAAATTTTGCACTAACGAAGATAATTGCACCAAAGGAATAATCTTGAAAGCTTGTAGATTCCTATGCAATAGTTGTAATTTTTTCAACACAATTGGCAATAGATTGTTTGCGTTTGAAGATATAGTTGATAGAGAAGGCGATATTACCAATTGACGTAAGAGAACAGGTAAAACATAAGGATTATCGATTGAATTTTTGACAGTGCCCACACCTTGAGTTGGCTCAGGTTGCAAGAAGTCATCCGATAATAGCAAGTTAGTGGGTAATTGCAAAGGAATACGTAGCAACACGGATGATCTATTTGCGAATATAATATCACCATTTGAATTAGCAAAAGAATAACGAGGGTCTGCAGTAGATTGTGGTAGTTCTATACACATGTATAAGTTTGACAAGTCTTGTGAAAGCAGCACGATATCACCTCTATTGAACTTTTTATTCAGTTGGTTAATATTGAAAGTATGATTATTTTTTGGAATGAAAGAGAGCCATTTTGGAGAGTTGGAGGTTGAAGTTGCGGTTGTTGCTGAAGTTGACGTTGACGTTGACGGTGAGCATGGCAACGATGGTGGCGGTGATGATATTAATAATGATTTGTACCATGTGTTTGAAGGTTGGTTATAAGTCAAGTTAAATCTTTTGATTGAATTTGATTTTATCTTTTGTATTGAGTGTGGTATTGATATTGTTTCCAACCCACTTGTTCTGTTCAAAAATTTTTTAATGATAGTATCTTTTGATGATAGCAGCACGTTGCTTTTGTTCTTGGGGATTAGATATTTTGAAGACATGGTGTTGGTGTTGGTGTTGTTGTTGTTGTGAGGCAGTGTGATGAAGATACCCCAAGGTTGAATAGCATTGATAACGCAGCGCTGTTTGACGGTTATGGGTGGGTATGTAAGAGTATGTATGTGTGTGTGTTTGTTTATATACAAAGCATGATTAATTAATTAATTAATTGATTTATAGAGCTGGAGAGAGTGGGTGGTTATGCAAAAATAGTATTAGACGATGCGGTCATTGGTTACGGGAGCGGATTGAGGTGTTCTTGAGTGAGACAATGGAGTTTTATTACAGCAAGAGATAGAGCTAATGTGTGTGTTTGTTGTATATCTGCAGGTTGTATTAATATTATTCTAGCCACATGGTCTTGGATAGATAAGATATGGATGCCCACATTTGTACATACACACTTCAAGACGTAACTATATGTATATGTATATATATATATACTAATAGAAAAGAAGAGATAAGGATAAGAGTAAAAGAAAGATATATATATATATATATATATATATATGTATAATGATACTGTTTGGCATTGGCAATCCAGTCAAATACAAAGGAACTCGACATAACGTTGGTAAATATATAATTGAGCAGTTGAGAAGGGAACTTTGTCCCAACATCGAGTACAAGAAAGGCAAACGTTATGAGTATGTTGAATGTGATGGTGGTGATACAAGAAGTGAAAGGTTAGTGCTGTGTAGAAGTGTCGATACGTTTATGAACCATAGTGGATTATCAATCAAGGAGTATTTGCGAGGACGTCATGGCGGGGCGGGTAGTCTCCAGAGGATGGTTGTCGTGCACGACGAGCTGGAGCTGAGCATTGGCAAGATCAAGATGAGGGACGGCGGCAGCAGCAACCGGGGACACAACGGTCTCAAGAGTGTGTACGGTGAGGTTGGGCCCGTGACCAAGCTTGGGATTGGGATTGGCCGTCCGTCGCGATCGGTGAGCGCGGGCAAGGGAGGAGGCGACGACGACGTGGTGGAGTACGTGTTGAGTGAGATGAGCGAGACGGAGAGACGAATCATACGTGAGGAGACGGTGCCACGGGTGTTGATGCTTTTGAACGACCAGCTGGCCGCACGGAAATAGAAAGCAGAAGTGGTTGTTCCCTTTTGTCATGTCAGCCGCACGCCGTGTGCGTTTTCATAAAAATAATAGTGATAATGACGAATGGGTATATATAGAAGATGTATTAATATAATACTTTCCCACGTGTGCCCCGAGTGGGCCCGGGTCTGCCAATGTGAAGGGGGGAATTTTAAATTAGACTATTTTGAAGAGAACATCTGCACGGGCGAGGCAAAGGCAGAGGCAGAAGGTAAGGTACGGTACGGTAATGGTACGGTAATGGAACCCACGTTTTGAAGGGTAAAAAACGGACGTTTTTGTATGTTCTGGCGGGCGGTGCGGTGCCGTAGCCAAAACCCAAGCTAGATGGGCCAAGGAACTTTTCCTATGGGGGGGAGGGAAACCACCCGAGAAAGGAAGATTTGGTCGGGATGGAAAATAAATTTCAGGATTGTTTTGTTTTAAAGCAACCCTGCCTAAAAGGGGACAAATTTTCGGCGTTTTTGGCGTTTTGTTTCCTATAAAGGTTCGC
>NW_001834492.1:0-9052 GCF_000150035.1 Vanderwaltozyma polyspora DSM 70294
GAGGGGGTCCAAAAGGGTGCGCAAGAAAAGACCATCCAACAGTTCTTTCTTTGAAAGGTTTTTTTTTTTGTTTTAGTGGCCTGCCTAAGAACACCCGACCTATATTGGGGTTTTTCTCTAACCGATTCCCCAAAATTTTCAGAACAAGAAAACGTCTTTTTTATGGCCCAAATACTTTCACTTATTTAATTATACTTCCCAATTTTGTCAATAAGCCTCGGATGGGCGCCTTATAGGCCTCCCCAATTTTTCAGAAAGAGCTGCTGAAGGTGTAATATTTATTAAAAGTGATTTACTTTCTAAATCTTTTTAATATTGGAAGAAAAGGGATACCACCCCCAATTTGTTATATTTTATTTTAGGAAAGTGTTTTTGTTATTTTTATCCGATTTCCAATTAAATGCATCTATAGCTACAACGTATTCATATTCTGGGGTATCAATCCTTCACTTAGACATATGTATATTTAATATTTTGAACCTAATAAACATTTAATAATGTGATTGGTATTGTAAAATATGTTTTGCCTACCACTAATTTCAATACCAAATGAGCTGTAATATTAAATATATCTTAGTAGTAATAGTTTTATTAAGAGAAATAACTATCACTTTATATAGCTTAAACATTTCATATAATTATTCTAATTAGTTGCTGGTTATGCCTCTAATGCTAAACATCTTCCAAAACACAAAAGTCAATACCAACTAATAGTATAGGTTCCCAAGAGTGATTGTTTCTCGAAAAAAAGTTCAATTGGTTATATAACTTTCATATTCTGAATATTCATATTATTAATAATCGTGATATAAATCTATTAAATAACGTTCTAATATTTATTGTCTATAAACAAAGGAATGGACTTTATTTTCAAAATCCAATGTAATTATTTGATTGGTTAATAGATTAAGTTTTGTGAATAACATGGGAGTTACAAGTTCACATTTCATATTCTAGAAGAGTTGGTACTCCCCTATCAAATACAATATTCTAATATCCATCATAATATCACCAAATATTACTATATAGTCTAATATACTACACGGAATATTCATAACCAAATAATCCATACATATTAGAGCTCCACCTGGATTATAATACAATGTGACATTTATCAATCTTACCTCCTCAACCAATTCCTTCCCCCAAACATCTAATATTCTGTCATTTAACATTTGTATTTTTTCCAATTCCAATTCTACTACCACTTCCATCCAAAAAAGGAATAATTTTTATAAAATAGAACTTTAAAGCATACTTATATTTCAATGCACTGACTGTTTGATACCGAAATAAATCACTAACATTAATATTAGGCAATTTAGCATAATATTATAATGAATTGAAGCAAGGTAAAATAAATATTTCAAATCTGAAATATAATACGAATATTATTTCAACACTAACTTGGGAAGGAAGTAAATTCAACTTGATCCATTTAATTAAAACTGTTAATTCGATTAAGAAGAAAAAAACATTTGGATGCCATAATTTACATTAACTGAAATTAAAAATATTTTCAGTTTGCAATAATATCTCTCGGTGATGCAATTAGAATTTAGGTTTTCAACATATATCAATGAAACAATCGCATAGAAGTAATTGTAACATTGATATATGTTAACACACACTTAATCTAATAAGTTGGAACTGTTCAATATATAACAGATACTTACACTGCAACTTATCAAAGGGTATTCGTTTCTGTTGAATATTAAAATTTTAATAACAATCCAATGTCTTCTTAGCATCCAGGATCATGCTGCTAATGTGTCTATTTCTGCCACAAGGAATTCACTTGCAAAATTGTAACTCTAATTTAGACACTCACTCTTAAATATAATCTGGTCCACTTCTTAGTATTTCCCCATTCTCTAATCCTACCTCTTATCTTCTGTTACCTGGCCATATGGTATTTTCTTTCTATCTCAATATTTTATTCCAGATTCATATGTTAGCTTATACAGCCAAAGAGTAAACTGAAATATGTTTATGGTAATATATCTGTCAGAAGTACACACTATATAATATATAAATTAAACTACACATGGATTAAACCCCATTCTACCTATGCAATGACACAGTTGCAAAATTCCTGATGGGAACGCCAATTAATACATCATTAATAGTATAGCGAATTAAACAAAATCATGATGTAATATGACTAAAATTGGTATAAATGGGATTCTGTGATGATATGGATCTTGCAGAAAATGCAATTCTATAATAAGTGCATACTGAATTAAGTTTCAGCTAATAGCCTCTGAACGATAATTTTTTTCTATTATGTTCTATTTCTGCTTCTCAGTTTCTAATTAAGCCCAACATAAGTACGATAATCAAATATATATCCTTCCGTGTTAACGATATTGCTATTTCTTATAGATATTTAATAAATATATCACGTTGAAGGAATGCTTATCATAGGTACTTCCAACTCAATTTTACCTAGCTGCTTCTGCAAAACTTCTCTTACCAGTGTTGGATTCTGGGAATCAATAGATGCAAACCAGTATACCAGCAAAACAACAAATCAGCATATAATTAGACCAATTGGATGGAATAGGTAAGGCATCTATAGGGATAGTTTTTTATGTTAATAAAACTATTCTCACCCTTTAGTTATTCTTTCTATAATGATATGTAAGAACAACAGTTTTAGAGGTTTCTAACGTATAATTGTACTTATACCTTAGAACCAATCCAATCAATAATTTGTTTATAATATCCTAACTATGTCTCAATCTGGTACCCAATCTAACCCAACTGATATTCCTCCATCCAAGCATACATACACCCTGTTGGTTTCGAATCTGCGCTCACAATCGACACTGTCACTATTGAATATTCTCTCTAACCATCGGCTTACTGTTATAGACTAACTTTTATTGTTATGCCATATTTTATTCAATAATCTTAATCTCCATGTCACCTTTACCTTAGATGTCCATTTTCATTATCTCAACTCAACTACAACTACTTCAACTACAACTACTTCAACTACCATTACTTTAATTATCAACACTTTAACTATTACCTGCAACATTCATCCTCATTACCTTACGCCATCACCGTCTTAATACCTTCCCTAACAAACATCACCGACCGGGAAAAACTTTTTCATTTTGTGAGCGAGAAGAAAAGTTTAATCTTTTCAGGGTGAATAACGAATTACAAGAATATTAAAAAGAATATTTCACTTTGGCTTAGAATTGAGATATCAGCCTCGGTGTGATTTGATGGCCTTATAAAACAGACCCTGACATCATTGGATCGTGGCATTGCCACGATTATCTGGTCTGGTTATGACAATGAATGGTTCTATAAGTAATACACATTAACATCACAACAAAGATTTATATCCATTTTAATATACACATATAATATATCTCCAGTACAAACTTAATTAGTATTTTTTCTAGGATGTTTGAGTTCTAATACAAATTTAGGATAATAATAATATAATGGCTGACATATGTTAAAATTATGCAAATTCAATGTTTTAATATTTATCCAGGTCCTCTGTAGTTTCATCCACTGGTGGAACATTTTTACATTAGGCAACTGGGTATAGAAGTTGTTCAAAATGTTTCGAGATGTAACATTATAATAGAGACCAAGTATCATCAATAGAAATCTAAGTCAATATTACCAATTCTTTCATGATTCATCATATCTTTATTTTGATCATATTTTGAACATTCCTTCAATTTCTGAAACTTGAATAATGATTTAAAGAATTTAAAACTGGTATCCTCAGTGGCCTTAAATGAAACATTTGCATAATTACTGAAATTAGACTGAATAAGTTCTCTTAGATATTCGTCATATGGCTTGTCCCATAATGTTGGAGCTTTATGAAGTGACCCATTATAGAAATACCAAAAGATGTCGAACTTATTTTGTTTTAGAAATCTCCACTTAACGTTATAAGTATTTACAATCTTTCTAAAATCATGGGCTTCATTCACTTCAAGAGTATTTCTACAAGTCATAAAATCACAGTATCCAGATAGATTTTCCTTAAATAACTGTTTCATTGAAGATCTTTGTTCAACAAAATGGAGTGTTCTTTCCATTAGACCTGATTTCTTTAATTCTTTAACTTCAGCTGAAAACATTCTATCAGTCATAGCCATTTTCATAAAAGCAAAACAGCTAATACCAAGTTGCTTTACAGTGAATTTCTTCTTCCAACAATAACAAGGATCTCCAATAAAAGTGCAATCAGAACAAGATTTAGAATTATAAAGAACAAAATCAAAGTAGGATTGTTCAACTCCATCTGCAATCAAGGCAGACTTATACATACCATCAATTCCTAAGAAATCATAAATATCACTTGCATCTTTAAATTTTGCATGGAACTCTTCTTTCAAGTCAGGTTTAGAATCAGTTTTCTTTGTTTCATTATGAGGCCTCTTACTTGGGTGGATCGTTTTATTCGCTCTTGTAAGAAACAGTTTTCTCTTTTTAGCTAAATTTCCAAAATTCAATTTAATATTATCACTCTTTTTCTCTATTACTTTATTAATTTTGCCATTCTTCTTACCAAAAATACCCAACCACCAATAATTATTATTCAAAAATTGATATGAACCACAACAAGAGTTATGTTCAAATGAATTTGTTAGTCCATAAAAACTACTCATTTGGCTTACGATACACTCGGAATTGATGGAGAATTCATCTCTACATGCTTCATTCCACAGTGTAATACATGCACCATCTCCTCTAATTCTACCAGCAGTCTGGATATATTCATGAATTCGAGGAAGATCGTCAACCAAAATAACATATTTCAGTTCTGGAATATTAATACCTTCTGAAACCAATTTAGTTCCAACAAGAACTTTTTTTCCTTTGTCCTTCTTGAAACTGTTGAATGAACTGGTCTTTTCTTCAGATGTTAATTTTCCATGAACATAACAAGAAGAAATACTGTAATTCACCAAATATTAACTTATAATATTTACCATTTCCCTATCCTTGACAACCAGAATAATTTTGGGATTATCAACAGCTTTAATAATTCCTTCAACCAATTACAGGGTCTAAGTAATGGATTCAGATCTGTCTTTAGTAAGAATGAATTCCTTATCTATTCTACTAAAAAGCACATCCTTAAACAAAATTATACAAAAAAATGTTCTTTTCGTCAGTAGCATCATAGGTCAAATCTTGCCTATATCCTAGAAATCTAGTCACTTCTCCCATCGTACTCTCTCCAACAGTACCAGAGCGAGGTATAACTTTCCAAGCTTCGTCTAAACAGATATTAGAAATATTATATGACTTCATACAAATTTCCTTTTCACAAACAATATTGTGAGCTTCGTCAATTACCATCCATCATACCCAATAAATTATTCTGAAAAATATCATACCAATTATTGATCAGATTCACGAACTGCTCTTTGCCAAAGTCATGAAAGGTTTTAAAATATACATCGCAGGTAAGATCGGCTTCACCACAGAATCCATGGTTACACATAATATTTTTGACTTGACCAATAATACATGTAGCAGGCAGCTTAATTGATCCATAATATCATCTAGAAGACAGCTGTATGGCACAAATACAAAACAATCAAAATACTTATCCTTTTTATTATTAGCAATCATATCCAAAGGTATTTCAAAAATAAATGTGTTATGCAAGCCTGGTAGAGATTGCACCAGAATAATTTCAGAGGAACAAAAACAAACATCAACACAAACTTTCATCTGTTCTTGTTTAATATTAAATGAATCACCATAAATTTTACAACCTTTAGAAAGAATACCATTCATGTCGCCACTTACTTGGAATTCAGGCCTTTCTTTACTTAATTTTACATCTTTAGGATCCAATTTTATAACTTCATATCCAAGACCCAATAATTTTATCCAGGATTTGGAAATGAAATATCCACCTATATATTCTGTATTATTGTAATATCCTTCCATACCTGTTAAATTAGCGACATAATTCTGGATGTCTGTCAACAAATAATGACCAGACCATCTCGCAACTGCAGGGTCGATACGCATACCAGCATCATCGACACCTAACTCATACCTCTGAACACCAATAATTGCCTGTCTTAAGGCCCCAAAATTAAAGCGTAAGTCTTCCAGTTCGTATGAAGGATAATGTTTAAAAAGGAAATCAAAATTAATATCGGCATTCAAATTCCCTCTAATAGGATCTGCAAATAAATAAGATTCTAAAACTTGAGATGTGACGCAAATAATTTTTGGATTCAAGTTACTTTCTGAACTAATTTAATTTAGCAAATCACGATTCATAAGGTAATTCATCTCATGACTATGCGTACGGATAATTGGAAATAGAACCATAATAGGGTATATAATATAGTCTGAAGTCAACTCATCGACGACCTTGCATATAGGAATATGGGATTTATTTTTTGAATAAGTAGTAATGAGCTCCACTGTTTTGTCAATCGGGTTAATGAACAGATTTCTTTCATTATTAGCAAACTTAAGTACTCTCATTTCAGGAAACCTATATGGACCACCAGATGAAATGTATATCATCAACACTAAACAAGTTAGACAATTAAAGATAATATTTATTATTCTGTTATGATCATCTTCATTATAGGAACGAGGTGCTGCATTTACTGACCTCCGTATATCTCTATTAAATAAATGAATAATACTTTTCCTTGGCTGAATTCAGTTTTCAAAAGCAGCACCCTTGGTATATTTGATTGTAATCTCTGCCACTACACTTACATTTTTAAGATCTTTTAACTTTATATCGTACAAATTTTCAACATCGCTATAAAGATCAATCAAATACTCTTTTTGAAATGGCTTATTATTAAATAAAAACTTCCTAGCACCAAAAAGTTTAAAGGAATGTGTAGGAATCTTGATTATTTCATTAACCAGCTTCGTATAGAGATCATTAATTCAACAGTAGATTATGCCTTGTTCAGATTCGATAGAAGATGTGAATTATTCTAAGGTACTTGAAATATTTTGTAATTGGACACTACGGAACAGAGTTGTGTAAGCTGTCCAACTTTTAGATGTTATGTTCGATTTAGATCAGTCGAATAACGAATTTCCTGATCCTACTATTAGAAATGCATCTATTGCATACTTTAGAAAGCTGCAAGATTTAGTTGGTGCAATGGCGTTAGCTATCACTCCAGACATTGAAGAAAAAAATTTCATTTCCTTGGTCAGAAGGATACTGTTACTTTCGGGGAGGTATCTAGTATTATCAAGACTAATAAGTCTTCTACGGCTGATTTAACCGGTACTGCTCTTGTTGTCAAAAGGAAATGGTACGGAAATGAGCAAAAACAGATGTGCAAGACATGCAAAGGTTTTCATGCTTCATCTAAATGTCCTAATGGTAATAAGACTGTTTCCAAGACAACAACCAACCAAAGTGAGAAAGAAATCTGGGAAACAGGGATGGTTGGTTACTATAATGAGGAAAAAACTACCTCAAATGTCCAAGTTAAAGGTGTTTGGATTGCTACTGAATCTGGAGAATTATGTTTTAATTCTCAAATTTTATCCCCCTCCTCTTTTACTTCTGAGGATAAGTCCATTTGGCTTCTAGACACAGGATGTAGCACTCACATTTCATGTAATAGAGAATCGTTCTCTAACTTTAGACCATCCACAAATAATGGTACTATTAGTGGTGTAGCCGGTGCTGTTAAAATTAGAGGTTATGGTGATGTTCGGGTTGGCAAATTAACTCTTTGTGATGTTGCTTATGTCCCTGACTTACAGGTTAACTTAATTTCCATTCGTCAAGCCTCTAAGAAGGCAGGTTGTTCTTTTTCTTTTGATGAAACTGGTGCTTATGTATTATCTGCTAACAACAAATTGACCAAGATTGGAAGTCTGTACAAGAAACTGTATGTTCTCGATCAATCCTTATCCAAGATTGAAGAAACGCAAATGTCATTTGTTGCCATTAGTGATCCCTTACTTCCTTCTGATGTGAAACCTGTTTCAACTGCTATTCGCTGGCATGCCCGTTTTGGCCATCCCGGTTTGGATAGGTACAATACTGTTGTTAGACAATTCTCACTTCCAAGGATTGTTCCAGAGCAAACTTCCGTGTATCCTACGTGTGCTCTTGCTAAGGGCGTAATGCGTAAAGGTGAGCCATCTGAAACCAAACTCACCTGTCCGTTACAATTAGTTCAGGTTGATTTATGTGGTGGCTTTCGCTATAAGGAATTTGAAGATAACAAATATTTTATGACAATTCGTGATGCGTTTCCTAGATAGTATATTGTCATCCACTTAAAGGATAAGAAAGATGCTCCTATTCAATTAATCAATTGGATTAAGAAAACTGAAAAGTTTTTTGCATCTAGAGGTGGATATAAAGTAAGTTCTTTATGTACTAATAATGGTGGTGAATTTAGAAATAAACTATTGCATGACTTTTTCATTGAGCAAGGTATCACTCATGAGCTTACTATTCCGTACGATAGTTTTCAAAATGGTGGCATAGAGCGTGGTCATCGTACTATCGAGGAAACGACAAGATGTCTGCTTATCTCAGGTCGTGTTCCCCATCTCTATGGAGTGAAGCTGTGTCATGTGCAGTTTATCTAATAAAAAGATTCCTGTCTCATCCAGGCAAAAAAAGATCCTTTTGCTGGATGGAATCAAATCAATTACCACCTACGGGTTTTATCATTTACCCCTTTTTGAAGTGCCTCAATTGCTACAATCCACACCAACTTCGCGAAAATAAATTTTCCCAGCTGCCATTAAGGGGTAAGGGTTGGCCATAATCCGAACACAGGGTTTACCCCTTTTCCTCCGAAACCGGAAAAGGGGTGTTGAAACCCAGTTCCTTTGAGAAAACAAAATCCCTTGAAGGTTCCCTCTCCGGAAAATCCCAAATTGCCCCGGAAACCGGAGGGTGCCCTCCCTCCCCGAACACATCGATTGGGGGGAGAAAACAAAATTACGCGTTTTTTTCTTCCACACCCGCCTGACAGAAAGGGTCCAAGAAATAAAATCTTGGGGAAGTGTTAAACACCACTGTGGGGAAATT
>NW_001834493.1:0-9216 GCF_000150035.1 Vanderwaltozyma polyspora DSM 70294
CTACACCACACCTCTACACCACACCTCTACACCACACCTCTACACCACACCTCTACACCACACCTCTACACCACACCTCTACACCACACCTCTACACCACACCTCTACACCACACCTCTACACCACACCTCTACACCACACCTCTACACCACACCTCTACACCACACCTCTACACCACACCTCTACACCACACCTCTACACCACACCTCTACACCACACCTCTACACCACACCTCTACACCACACCTCTACACCACACCTCTACACCACACCTCTACACCACACCTCTACACCACACCTCTACACCACTCCTCTACACCACTCCTCTACACCACTCCTCTACACCACTCCTCTACACCACTCCTCTACACCACTCCTCTACACCACTCCTCTACACCACTCCTCTACACCACTCCTCTACACCATCCCTATAAACCACTCCTCTACACCACTCCTCTACACCACTCCTCTACACCACTCCTCTACACTACACACTGAATATATCATTTAGAAATAAACGCACAAACGTATATTCTTAGATACACTTGCAGAAAATCAATTTATAATATGGTAGCGTAACAATATTATATTTATTCAATAATCTGATCACTTTATACGACCTTACCTCAGCAGTTAAGGCCCCATTAATTAGCACTTAAACTAACTCCAATTGTCGAAGCTAATATCTGATATTATTAATTCAATGCTTGTGATTTCATATCTGGTCTTAGATTTTCACCATCTCAACTGGTTCATCTTTTATAATACTGTCACTAATGATTATTGTGTCTAACCATCTGTTTAATGAATTAGACCAACTTTTATTGTTAAGAATATATTTTATTCAATAATCTTAATCTCCATGTTCACTTTACCTTTGTGGTCAAATTTCATTACCTCTACTTAACTTCAACCATCACTTTTATTACCATCACTTTAACTACCACTATCTTAAACATTATCCTTTTTAACCATCCTTATTATATACACCGTCGCGCACTAAATACCTTTCCTGAAAAACAAGACCGACCCGGAAAAACCTGTTTCCATGTCACGTTTTCTAACAAACAACACCGACCCGCGAAAATCTGTTCCATATCACGTTTCCTAAAAACCATAACCAACTCTCATCCATGTCGCCCAACCCAGATCAATTCTAAAAAATAATACCAAACCGAGAAAAATACTATCTAATACTTCCCTACGCATATTTACTCTATCCAGCCTTAAGAGCAAAATAAAATATCTTCCCATAGTATGCAATTCTGCCCAAAATATAAAAATCTCGCCTTAACTATGGGATATAGATGAAATTAAAAATGTAATAGTAACTCTAATTGCTCAACTTAAAATCTAATTTACATAATTCGATTCTTGTAAATTCATATCTGGTTGTAATTTTTTACCATCTCAACTCTATCTCCTCTTATCCCCACTGTCACAATCTAATATTCACATTTGCCTTAAACTCATATATCCCACCCTAATAATAATTAACTATCTTATTTTATTTCAATAATCTAAATGAACACAATCAATTATCCCAATAATCTGAATCGACACAAATAATTATCCCAATCTTCCTACTCACATTCTAATATTGGTACTACTACAAGTTATAATAACTAATCTATCATTATACTGTTGTATCTATCATTATACTGTTGTATCTATCTCGACACCTGGATATTAAACTACCTTATATTTTTATCATACACAATTTAAAACACACTAAATTATATATATTCCCACCTCATAAGACTTTAAGATCTCTCTAACAGAAATCCAAACCAGAATAATATCAGTTTCTACCATTCTCATTTCCATTTTTCTGTCACAGAACTAATTCATTTAATATACTTTCAATAGCATTATATCAATTTACATCTATTCATATAATTAACTTGTATAATTCAACTTATTTTATTATAACTCTTCTCTTTATTACATATTAATATAAATAATTTTACAATTTTTAGTTCAAAATACAATTTTATATTTTGTAATATTTTTTCTTATATGAGTTTCATCTTTATCCAACTGATAATAAATAATATTTATAGCACTAAATATAAAACTAACAAAACATAAATCTCATCATTTTGAATTTTCTTGTCAGGAATATTAAATATTAATGTATTAATGTATTTATATAGGGAAAGAAGCCTTAGATATAATTACTTAAGGTTATTAGTTATAAACTCTATGAGGTTATAAAACTAATATAATAACTATATAGTAATATTAAATATATAAATATTTTTATCCCTTTGTACTTAAGCGTAATCAATACAAAATCCTTATCACATAAGAATGTAATAAATTAGATCACTGTGGTATTAATAGAGGCACAGTTACCTGAATAGTAAGGTTACTGCGATTTAATGGAATAATTAGATTAACAATTGCCAAAACTAGCTTCAATTACATTCATTGCTATAAAGAGTTATTATTGTATATTATTGTATATTATTGTATATTATTGTATATTATTGTATATTATTGTATATTATTTAGTATGCTAACTTGCATATAAAGAAAACATCAGTAACATTATTAATTAATACTATATTTACTTTATAATACAAATCTCTACATTAAGTTTCTCTAGAATACAAGAATAACAGACTTTATTCTAATGTACACCAAATTAACTATACAACTATATAATAATTAAAACTTACCAAATACCGACCAAACAATACATCACAGATAGACAGTATAATAAGGCCTCCACCGATTGTTCACAATAAAATGCTTGATTCAAATTGTAATCTATATTTACTTAAATAAAAGTGATTTAAGTGACATTAACGTTTTCTAAGACATGCCAAAGCAAAAGGATACCAACCACCAATTTAGTCACAATTGTAGTTTTAAGAAGGGGTAAATTATTATATTATACAGCTCTCCATTTAAATGCATCTTATAACTACATTGTATTCATGTGCTAGTGTATTAACCCTTCACTTTGACATATTTTATATTTAAATATTATAAAATTTATAAATACTTAATAATAGATTGGTATTCTAAAATATGTTTTGATCACTACTCATTTCAATACTAAATAAGATATAACAATATATGTATTTTAACAATAATATCTTTAATGCATAGAAAGAAAGTTTTAATGATATATAAACAGTTAAATATTTATAAATATCATATTGATTTCACAAAAAAAACAAATTATGATACTGAGTGAAAGTTATTTAACCCAAAATCGAATTCTATTTGATTTTTTAACTTATTTAACATTATCAAGTTCATAAAATGTTATACACTAGTATATGTCGACTCAGATTCGAAACTGAGAAGGAGTAATTAACAGTTTCGAGGTTGTAATTCATTATTATAAGCTATATAATTGGGACACTAATCTTTGTATTATATTATACAGTATTAAATAAATATTAGATAGACGGTAGGAATAGTCTCATTAAGATAGAAAACCATCTCTCTATATAGCTTAAACATTTCATCTAATTATTCTAATTAGTTGCTGGTTATGCCTCTAATGCTAAACATCTTCCAAAACACAAAAGTCAATACCAACTAATAGTATAGGTTCCGAAAAGTGATTTTTTCTTGAAATAAGTTCAATTGGTTATATCACTTTCATATTTCGAATATTCATATTATTAATAATCATTATATATATATATATATATATTACATAATGTTTTAATATTTATTGTTTATAATCAAAGGAATAGATTTTATTTTCAAAATCCAATGTAATTATTTGATTGGTTAATAGATTAAGTTTTGTGAATAACATGGGAGTTACAAGTTCATATTTCATATTCTAGAAGAGTTGGTACTCCCCTATCAAATACAATATTCTAATATCCATCATAATATCACCATATATTACTATATAGTCTAATATACTACACGGAATATTCATAACCAAATAATCCATACATATTAGAGCTCCACCTAGATTATAATACAATGTGACATTTATCAATCTTACCTCCTCAACCAATTCCTTCCCCCAAACATCTAATATTCCGTCATTTAACATTTATTGATACATTTGTATTTTTCCAATTCCAATTCTACTACCACTTCCATCCAAAAAAGAATATTTTTATAAAAGAGAACTTTAAAACATACTTATATTTCAATGTGCTGACTGTTTGATACCGAAATAAATAACTAGCATTAATATCTGGCAATTTAGCATAATATTATAATGAATTGAAGTAAGGAAAAATAAATATTTCAAATCTGAAATATAATACGAATATTACTTCAACATTAACTTGTGAAGGAAGTAAGTTCAACTTTATCCATTTAATTTAAACTGTCAATTCGATTATAAAGAAAAACCATTTGGCTGCTATGCAATACATTAATATACTTTAAATCAATTCTCTCAGCTTGCAATAATATCTCATTGGTGATACAACTCGAATTCAGGTTTTCGACATTTTTCTAAAACAAAAAAATCGTATGGAAGTAATTATAACATTTATATATGTTAACACACACTTAATCTAATAACTTGGAACTGTTCAATATGCATCAAATACTTACACTTCAACTTATCAAAGGGTATATATTTCTCTCGAATACTAAATCTTCAATATCAATCCCATGTCTTCCTAGCATCCCAGGATCCGGCTGCTAATGTGTCTATATCTGCCACAAGGAATTTACTTGCAAAATTGTAACTCTAGTTTAGACACTAACTCTTAAATGTTGAGGCAGGTTCGAAATTGAGAAGGAGTAATATTCAGTTTTAAGATTATTATTAATTTGAGTATTAATTATTCAAAGCTATATGGTTGGGAAGCTAATCCTTAATCACTTTATATAGTTTTATATAAGGATTAGATAAAGGGTAGGAATAGTTTCATTTATCTTGAATACTATCCCTTTATATAGCTTAAGGATAGCATCTAATTATTCTAATTAGATGCTGGTTTGCTGGTTTGGCTTCTAATGCTAACCATACTTCAACATTACTATAGTATTCAGTAACAGCAGTTCTAATGTTAGGATCAGGAAATTCGACATCCAACTGATCTAAATCGAACATAGATCTGGCAAATTCTTTAGTCCAAATAATTCTGTCTTCGATGGACTTTGAGGAAAAAGTATTAATTTCATAATAAAGTGGTAGAAGGTCGTTAATGTGTTCCGTGCAGTAAAGGTTTTTCAAATAAGCCAAAAGGTGTAATGAATCGTGAGTCCTAAATTGAAGTTCAAGAAACCCAATGGCCTTCTTTCTAATTTCGGTATTGATACTCAGAAAGATTAACCTTCTCAAGGCAGAATCCAAGATTGAAATGATCCTATCGACCACATCAGTGGACAAATTGAATTCTTGGGTAACTGAATGAACATTACCGGTTTCGACATATTCTCTCCAAATTGGATTGTTAACATCAACGTGCTGTTTCAAAAGTCGTAGCCAACTGTGGAATTTGTCAACCCCTGATAGCTTAATGGGGATGGCGACGTCAGACAATGCAAAAGGGCTCATAACCTCTTGATACAGATGTGACACCGTGAAAGTGCTGTTGTCAGCCTCATGTAGATCCATAATAATGAGCTGTACTTACTGTTGGGAACGTGATCTTCTTCTTTTTGCATACAATTATAGAAGGAATAGATAGATCGCAGAGGTACTTTCACTGAGATAGAGAAACTGTCTCTTTATATATAACTCACAGGCTTCATCTGGTTTATTCTAGCTTACGCTACTAAGATGCTAGCTATGCTTGTTTGCTGGCTATGCTGGTATGCTGGTAGTGCTCCTGGCCGAACAGAATTTTAATCGTCTCTCCGGGGTCAGCCACGGTTTACAATAAAACTAAAAGGAAAAATTCCCTTTGGCTTCGAATTGAGATGTCAGCTTTGGAGGGATTCCTTGGTCTTATGCAACAGAGTTTGATGACTCTGGTGTGGTTATGACAGTAAATGGTCCTATAAGAAATACACATTGAGGTTACAGCAAAGATTTAAACCAAATTTATTACACACATATTATATATCTACAGTACAAAATTAACCCGGAATCTTTCTGGGATATTTGATTTCCATAATCAATCTATGGTAATAATAATATAATGTCTAATATTTATTGGCATTGGGAATATTCAACTCTTTAATATGTATCCAAGTCCTCTGTGGTTGTACCCACTGGTGGAACATCATATATCTGGCAACTAGGGGGAGTATACCTTCAGATGTCTTCGAAAATCAACATTAAAATAAAGCCTAAGAAGCATCAAGAGAACTTTCTTGTCATCAACAATAAGCAAACCTGATTCATTACTTCCAATTCTGCAACGTTGCATCATATTTTCAATTTCTTCATAGTTTGATCATTCCTTCAATTTGTCAAAATTAAATAGTGATGTAAAGAATTCAAAATTCGTATCCTCAGTGGTCTTGGATGAAACCTTTGCAAAATCACTGAACTTCGACTGAACAAATTTCCTAAGATCTCTCTCGTATGGTCAGTCCCATTATACATCAGTTTTATGCAGTGATCCATAATAGAAATGCCGAAAGATCTCCAGCTTATTTTGCTTAAGATATTTCCACTTGACGTTATAAATATCTGCAATCCCTCTGAAATCATGAGCTTCATTCACTTCAAAAGAATTCCCGCCGGTAACAAATTAACAGTTTCCTAAAAGATTTTCCTTATATAACTTCATCATGGTAGATTTCCTTTCAACAAAAGATAGTGTTCTTTTTAATAGACCTGCGTTCTTTAAGTCATCAACATTTTCTGCAAACATTGTATCAGTCATAGCCATTTTCATAAAAACAAAATAGTTAATAGCAAGTTGCTTTACAATGATTTTTTTTTCCAACAGTAAAAGCGATTTCCAGGATGTGTACAATTAGGACAAGAATCAGAATCATAAAGAACAAAATCAAAGTATGATTCCTTAACTCCATCAGCAATCAAAGCTGACTTAAAATTTCCTTTAACTCCTAAGAAATTATAAAAATCATCAGCATATTTAAATTGTGAAATAAAATCTTCTTTCAAAGTAACTTTAATATTATTTTTGACCATTTCCATATGAAACCTTTTATTTGAAGGAATCATTTCATTCGTTCCAGAAGTATACATTTTTCTCTTTCTATCTATATTTCCAATATTCAATTTAATATTGTCATTCTTTTTCTCTATCACTTTGTTTATTTTTCCATTCTTCTTACCTATAATATCCAACAACCTGTCATTATTATTATCATTCAAAAATTGATATGAACGGCAACTAGCAGTATGCTCAAATAAATTTATCAACCCATAAAAGCCACTGATTTGGTTCACTATAAAATTAGAATTTATGGAGAAATAATCTCTACAAGCGTCATTCCATAATGTAATAAATGTACCATTTCCTCTACCTCTTTCAGTAGTCTGGATATATTCGTGAGTTCTAGTTAAATAGTCAACCGAAATAACATATTTCAGTTCTGGAATATCAATACCTTCTTAAACCAATTTAAATTTAAGTTGGACTTTTTCTTCTTTGTTCTTCTTGAATCCATTGAATGGTATATTGCAGTTTTTTCTTCAGATGCTAATTTTCCACGAACATAACAAGAAGAAATACTGTAATTCACCAAATATTAACTTATAATCCCTACCATTTCCCTATCCTTGACAACCAGAATAATTTTGGGATTATCAACAGCTTTAATAATTCCTTCAACCAATTACAGGGTCTAAGTAATGGATTCAGATCTGTCTTTAGTAAGAATGAATTCCTTATCTATTCTACTAAAAAGCACATCCTTAAACAAAATTATACCAAAAAATGTTCTTTTCGTCAGTAGCATCATAGGTCAAATCTTGCCAATATCCTAGAAATCTAGTCACTTCTCCCATCGTACTCTCTCCAACAGTACCAGAGCGAGGTATAACTTTCCAAGCTTCGTCTAAACAGATATTAGAAATATTATATGACTTCATACAATTTTCCTTTTCACAAACAATATTGTTAGCTTCGTCAATTACCATCCATCATACCCAATAAATTATTCTGAAAAATGTCATACCAATTATTGATCAGATTCACGAACTGCTCTTTGCCAAAGTCATGAAAGGTTTTAAAATATACATCGCAGGTAAGATCGGCTTCACCACAGAATCCATGGTTACACATAATATTTTTGACTTGACCAATAATACATGTAGCAGTCAGCTTAAATGATCCATAATATCATCTAGAAGACAGCTGTATGGAACAAATACAAAACAATCAAAATGCTTATCCTTTTTATTATTAGCAATCATATCCAAAGGTATTTCAAAAATAAATGTGTTATGCAAGCCTGGTAGAGATTGCACCAGAATAATTTCAGAGGAACAAAAACAAACATCAACACAAACCTTCATCTGTTCTTGTTTAATATTAAATCAATCACCATAAATTTTACAACCTTTAGAAAGAATACCATTCATGTCGCCACTTACTTGGAATTCAGGCCTTTCTTTACTTAATTTTACATCTTTAGGATCGAATTTGGAAACTTCATATTCAAGACCCAATAATTTTATCCAGGATTTGGAAATGAAATATCCACCATTATATTCTGTATTATTGTTGTATCCTTCCATACCGGTTAAAATACCACCATAATTCTAGATGTCTGTCAACAAAGAATGACCAGATCGTCTTGCAACTGCAGGGTTAATACGCATATCAGCATCATCAACACCTAACTGATATCTCTGAATATCAATAATTGCCTGCCTTAAGGCCCTAAAATTAAAGAGTAAGTCTTCAAGTTCGTATGAAGGATAATGTTTAAAAAGGAAATCAAACTTAATATTGCCAATCAAATTTCTTGTAATGGGATCGGCAAATAAATAAGAATCTAGAATTTGAGATGTGATTTCTTTATCATCTAGATTTTGTTGAGGTGTGATACCAATATCATTTCGATTCAAGTCACTATCTGAACTTATTTCATATAGTAAATCACGTTTCATAAGGTAATTCATCTTATGATTATGCGTACGGATAATTGGAGATATAACCATAATAGCGTATATAATATAGTCTGAAGTCAATTCATCGACGACCTTACATATAGGAATATGGGATTTGTTTTTTGAATAATTAATAATAAATTCAACTGTTTTATCGACCTGGTTAATGAACAGATTTCTTTCCTTACTAGCATACTTAAATACTCTCATTTCGGGAAATCCATATGGACCACCAGA
>NW_001834494.1:0-9256 GCF_000150035.1 Vanderwaltozyma polyspora DSM 70294
ACCCACACATACTGGTAAGAAGAGCGTCCGAGAAACCGCACACCACCCTCTCTATTGTCTTCTATAACAGATACAGGGCGAATCACCATTTTTTATGGTATATAAAGAGGCGCGCTCCGAAGAAACTTTCTCGAACTCGGCGTTCGGTATCAGTTCTCCCACGTGGTTTAGCGGTTAAATCTCAACTCTAATCCCCACACAAAAACGCAATTTAAAATGTTTTTTCTTCTGGGGTTTTCTTTTGGTTTTCCATAAAGAAGTTGGAATTGAAATTTCAAACGAGAGGTTTTTCCAAAATTTGTAGAAAATGGGGGAAATTTTATTTAATTAATGTGAAAGGTATTGGTGGTTTTCTTTGGGAAGATTATCTTTACGGGATGGTTCGCCGCAAAAAACAAAAAAAAGGACTCATGGTTGCCTTTCAAAAGGAACATATGTTATGTATAAACTTGTAGGTAAAAAATACAGTACCTATGTTGATTTTTCGTCTTACTGGGAGTCCACTTTCACACAATGTCGTTTTGGACGGAACGTAATTAGTGGGTGCTAAGATGGTCATCTTGGAGCTATCCTCGTGATGGCATTGTTGTTTGTACTTCAAACCTCAAATTGAAAGTGAAATACATTTTTTATTAACTTTGCTATGAAAGAGTTGAAATGATATTGCAATTGGATTTTTGGTAGCGACTGATACTTGTTCTTTTTTGGTTGACAATTCAATTTTACTTATAGATTTTTTGCTTTTATCGCGATTCAAATATTCGAGTTCTAGTAATGTCAGCAATTTAAAAGTGACAGCAAATATGGACTTTGTTTGCATTTATTGCAATCTTATTTTTAGTCAAGATAAGATGTATAATTCTTGATTATGAAAGGGTCTCTTTTACACCCTGGGTACTCAACTTTATATTTTTAAAGTTGAGGTAAGGTCTCACATGGCACTATGCATTAGACTTGTTTATCTCAACCAATTTGCTTGTAAAGCAAAAATACAATGATAGTTTACTTAATACTGATAATTTACCAGTCTTATAAATAAACATCTTGTTTCAAGAATGCAACAGTTGTAACCAGAGGATAAAAAAAATAATTGGATATAGTATAAAGTGGACAAAAAGGTTGACCCTAATCAAGGATTAGTTTTTCACTAATGCTATTACTATTTTCTCTTCTTCTATTGATATCAAACTTTCTAATGTCACTATGTTCGCCCATTGGTAATCGCACAATGCTCCAAGAATTTGATAATTCTACAACTTTAGATTTAGATACAACACGTTATTTTATTCCTTTTGAGAAATATGCCAATGACCCATTTTATTCTTTAAACGACGACAATCAAGATTTCAATTTATTTTCTGTCTCCCCATTCTCCTCCACTCCTGAATTAAAATCAACAAAAGATATTGATCAAGAATATGAAAAAATTATAGAAAATATTAGTAAGAATTATTTGGAACATATTGAAAAAGATTTAGCTCAATTTACAAATCAAGTATATCCAGAAATATCTGAAACTGAAAGTGATATTGTTGACTATTATTATTTGGAAGGTATAAATTTAAGGGAATACAATGAAAAAAGACATACTTCCTTTTTAAAACATATGTTTGGAAAATTAAATTTTTTTAAATTTAAATCTATAAAGAAATTATTCCCACGAATTAGTGGATTATTCGAATTTTCTATAAAAGATACCAACATTTTCGATGGATGTGAGGAATTTTTCCAGTAATTCAAAGTCCTACATTCCTCACCAATACTTATTTATTTCTAAAACAATTTCTAATTAGAAAACAAGTAGCCTATATATTAATCACTCTACTATAAACAATACTATATATGTTTCATCTATAAAAGTTCATAATTTCTCAATCCTATTTTCCAAAGAATGTAATGTTATAATTTCACCATTATATAAGATCCACTGGTCGTTTTCTTTCTCAAAACTTGATAAAATATTAATAATAATTAAATAACATTTCTTCAACTCCGATGTATTATCATGCACTTGTACAGAATAATCATATACTACTTCAGCAGCTTTTCTTTCATTTTTGTTTAACATACGGTAACTGTATAATCTCTTATAAGTCGGCCAACTAAATGCACGTAATTTTTGAACTAATATACCATCTATTATATCAAAATCAATAGGATTCAAATACATATCTTGTCCTTCATGTGTATAGCATAAGTTCAATAGGGTAGCGAAAAAATTGCCATCTATATCATTTTTGTTCAATAATAATTTGAAATAATCTCTTCTAATATCGTTTGACAAAACAACATGGCTAAATCTCAAAACATCTAATGCCTCCCTGAACATATTGAAATGAATTAGCATATTCAAATATTGTGTTAGCTGTTTAACTTTGAAATCACGTGGAACTTCAATCTCAACATCTTTCATTTGATATTCCAAGGACTTTTTAATCGAACTTAATGCATATTCATGTTGTCCCTCTTTAGAAAACAACAAGGAAAGCTCATAATAATACAAAGTGTGATTGTAGTTTGATTGAAATGATAATATCAATGGTTTCCAAGAATTCTCATTATTTTCCTTCGTTAGTTCGATAAAGAATGGAGGTAATGAATCTGCAATAGATTCCACGTAATCATGCAATTTAAAGAATTCATATGACTGACCAAATTTTCCACATGAAAATAAAAGTATTGCCATTAAAAATTCATTTGACTTATTGTCACGAATAAAATATGGCCAACCTATGTATTCTAATAGTTCGGTTTTTTCAATTATATTGGTGCCTTTGTCAATGACAACCATATCATTAAAATACCTCTGAAAATATGTATTCGAATTAATATCAATTTCATAAAATTTAAAGGTTGCATATTGCAAAAACGTAGTTAAGTCTGAATACGAATATAATTTAATGCCTTGTCCGAACTTTGTTGTTTGTTTGAATAATTCGTTTGATAACTTTGATTTATCTAAATCGTAAAGAGAAATAAACAAAACTTGCTTATAATGCAGATCTAATAAGGCGTTTAGTTGCTTCTCAAATACAGAATAATCAAAATCTAAAAGTGTGAATGTTAGAAGGATCCTTAATACGAAGTTATTTTGAACTGTTATCAAGTTTTTCAAACATTTCATAGTTATAATATTTGAAAAACTTTCTGACTTAATTGCATCTACATAAGTATTTGCAGAATTGTTGAAAACTTGTAAATTGTTATCTATCAATGTATTAAGTATTGAAATGACATCGAAAGAACTTAGCTCGCGAAACAATGTATTGATATTTGTAATTTCCAATTGAGATTCCAATGACGTCTTATATATATTTGTCAATTTCTCATTTGGAGTTAATGTGCTTGGAATTGACTTTGTTATAATACCAACAAATTGATGTGAAATGTTTTTCAATACATGATCAGGAACAGTGGAAGAGAAACCCCATACGGTTCTCAAGTACCTTGACAAGTCATCATTCAAACTGTCATCGTTAATGTCAAAATACGTCTTTTCCAATGAACAGTTTATTTTATAAATTGAATAATTGTATTTTTGTAAACAATTTATTACAATTATTTCATCATTATAGAGAGTCAAAGAAGATGCTTCATCACAACCGCCCTTTATGTCTCGAAGAAGGGTTTCAAGATTAGCTAGATATTCTTCATCTAAAGCTTCTTGTAAAGGAATACTTATCCCATTTTCTTCCAAAACTTTAATAGCACGATCAACAATTGCTTTTGGATAACGTGAAGTTAATTTAAACAACGTTTTAGAAAAATCACTACTTTCGATATCTGATTCTATTCTAGTTTCTTCAAGATCTTTGTTAGATGCATCAATCCATTCATATGAGTCTACAGACTCGTTCAATATATTAAGTATTTGTAATTTGCTCATGGTACCACTTTTCCATAGAACAATGATATTTAAAAAAGTTTCTGGTAAATTTAGATCTAATGGATTTATCATTCTCATATCAGTCAAACTCCATAATGAGGATGCAGGTAAATTAGATGGAATAACTATTTTGGATTGGAAAGTTAGTTTATCGGAAGAATCAACATCTAATGTTCCCACTTGAAATAAGCCATTAGTAAATGGTAAGTAAATTGTTAATAGGTTATTGAATAAATGCAAATAATTCCCACAGGAATCAAACAAACCACCTGCAATAAAATCTGAATTATTAACATCAAATAAATTATATTCGTTGATCAATATCAATTTTTTCAAATCCCAAATTTTTAAAATACAATCTTCTGTTAAAACTATTAGGAAATTGCTTTGATAATTAGAACAACTTACAACTTTTGAATTTTTAGAATGTTTTGATTTGGAGAACAGTCTTGTGATGCTTTGTAAGTATGAATTATCATTGAAAAGAATTGGCTCTAAATCCGTTTCACCATGTGAAGTCAAACCGACTAAACCACCATCTTCTAGAAAAACAACTGAAAAATTATCAGAAACTCTATGTAACATATGAGGTTTTCTAACTGAGAAATCATATGGCTGTAGTACATAAAACCAATCTTCATTTAATTCTGATGAATTGTTTATTATAAAGTCTATTGGTATCGAAATCTTCAAATATATACTATTTCTCAAAATAAATTCTACATTGAAGGCTTCATCTTTAACAAAAACAATTGAAGTGTGCTGTTTATTTGTCGATTGCACTGGCAGTTTAATATTTATGGTCTTATTTTGAAGTGCATCATTCATCGAATAAATAGTTAAAACTGAATAGTCATTGGATAGATGATAAGTAACATATTCATTATCGCGAACTTTAATTGAATTGGAATAATCAGATTCACCTAACTCAGAGAGTCTCAAAGGATCACCACTACCATCCAGGTTTAAGTTAATTATTTTAGATCCATCTTTACTCGGATCTTGAAATTGTAATGGACTAACATCAAGTTTAGATAATAAGGACATAATTGCTTTCTAGTAGTACTATTCTATAATTTTTTTCAATTGTCCTAAACTCAATTGAATAGACAAATTAAAAAATAATAACTGCAGATAATCTGCTGCTCAATTAAAAAATAGCAATCTTAGAATTGATCCTTGATGTAGTTTCCCCTGTAAATTAGAGTTTACCTGTTTTTATACTTGAGATGGAATTCCAAAGATTAGCTTGTCAATGTTTATATTTTAATCTTTAATGATAAACTTTTCGATATTTTATGTTTCTTCAATTTTTTGCAATGTTCGTACACCATGATATATACAGTTATACCAATATATCTTAATCACATGATCAGATCAAGGTCATCTCAACATAGGGATATCAATTCAAGAGTATGAGAATATCATTAAATCTTATTAGAAAGAGATATAATTAAACATTTTATACATATTTACTCATCGAAATGAGTTTTAGTTCCAATTCATAGTGCTGCTGGTAGCTTATGTAGAGTGATTTTATTGTTATTAGTTGCGGATGCTAGAAATGGGATGTTATTAACAATGAACAATTCCAATAAATGATGAGTGGTAGAAGGTGCAGTTTTTGATTTATATTCCTTAATTATATTATTGAAATTTGATAATTTCCTTACTTCCATTGTACCATCTTGGTATGATATTGCTATAATATCTTTTATAAATTTGTATGAGATAGCGTCAGGAATTGAAGGTAATGTATACCTTAGTACAACTTGTCTTTGATCAAATGAATAACAAACTATCAAGTTATCCAATTGCAGTAGTAATTTAGAACTATCTTTGTTTAAATGGAGTTTTATGAAGACATCTGATAAATCTGGTTTCACACTAGTAATATCAATTGAATTAGACAAATCAATTTTTTGTAAAATTGTACCTTGGAAATTATAAATTATCAATTCAAAAGGATTGTTATAGAAAACGACAATTGATTTTTCTGTAATACCATATGAAGCACTTAATATTGTTCTGTTCTCTGACTCTTTATCAATCTGTTGTTTTGTTTCAATTGTAATCTCATTTTTTTTATCTTCTTGCGGTAATAATATCTTCCAAATATGTATTTTTTCATTTGTTGTCAATAACAACCAATTATTTTTAAAATCGACATCTCTTACTAATTTCAAATCTATTTCAGTATTGTCTGAGCTCAATAAATCGTATGTGCTACTAATATCTTGATGATTCACTAACCATGTCTTGATATTTGTATCATCTAATGATATGATATTATTATTCGCAGCATAAACGTCAATAAGATTTGAGGAAACCCCAGTGTATAACATACGATTTGATTTACCAAAATTATTTGGATCAATATTGAATTTTTCGATCGAATTATCTCCTGAAATAATGATCGAATTATCACTTGATACTTTTAAAAGTTTAATATTTTCAATTGAAGAATCTGATAAAAGTTCATGGAAACTAGGGGTAAGCTCTTGGTTTGCTACCATTTTCTGATCCACAGATGAGGTAGCATTTAACGATTGTAAATTATGCAATTTTTCCCTTGAATCAATATTAACATTGTTTAAAACATCGATATTTGTATTTTTTAATAAATAAATAATTTCTTTAACGTTTTCTTGAACTGCTAATCTTGAATTAGTAAAAACCTGAGCTTCATCTAATGTTTTTTCATTTTCAACATCGTTAGTTGACTTATGATTATTATTCAATACATTTAATTTCGATAATTTATAACGCAAGTCTCTGTTTTCACCTTCTAGTTGGGCTATTCTTGATTTCATTTCAAATTTTTCAAGCTCCCAGGATATTCTATCCCTTTCATTTTTAGTAAATTCTGTTTGAAGATAATGCATGATACCAGGTAAGGTATAGTGAGGATGAACATGTTGAGGTTGGACCTGCTGTGCCTGATTATTCATGTTTGGTAAGAAAAATCAAAGTACTCTAGATCCCAAAATACAAAAAGTTTAAAAAATTAGATGAGAAAAATTTATTAAAGATAACAAATAAAAAAAAAAATAATACAATAATACAATAAAAATTGAAATGTTAAATGTCCAGAAACTCTTTATCTATAGGATTTAGCTCTTTTCACCAATACAAAAAAAATTTAGGTTGAATCAATTATGATATCTTGTATAGTTCTCTCCCTTATATTGACAATTCCCTCAACAATATTAAGTTAACAATAAAATGGAATTATGCAACTAATTTATAATTTACTATTAATACCTGAATCAATCCCCTAATTGATGTTAAAATCAGAATATGATACGAATCAATCAATCAATTGCTGAATCGCATTAACATCTTCAATCTAAACGTTCAATAATTTAAATATGTTCTTGTTTTATACTTCAATATTAAAAATCATATTCGTTTACTATGATGGGATAGTGATAGCGCCATTTAATACTCTTCTCTATATAATATTACACGTAATAAATGGTATCAGTTAGAAACAGGTAACTTGTATAATAATAGCCATTGATGAAACAAGGACGAAACATACACGCAACAATTGGCATGAAGGATAACATAAAGTACATACTAGATATCAGCTAACAGCTAACAGCTAACAGCTAACAGCTGATTAGCCAGTTCTCAGTTTTATTGTGATCTGGTATATATCATGTTTAATACTAGGAACAGGAGGTTTAATAGTGTGTCATATTAATAATAATTATACAAATTTAAATCCTAAAATATAAGAGATAATAATGAATAAAGAGTGTAGAAAGTATATACTGGGTTCGTAAATAAATGATATATAGTAATGAATTGTATCTAACTTTACTTGTTCTTTGTAAAACAATTCATTATTTTTTTTCTTTCTGGTTTAATATTTCTTGTTTGTGCAAATTAGAAGACTTCCTTAAAATAGCTGTCCTTTGCCTGGAGTTCATGAGTTTGCGATTCTAGTTCCTCTTCTCCATCTGGTAATGTTCCTTGGGAAAATCCACTGAATGTTGATTTCACTTCATTTTCCTCATTAGTTGCCGAATTATCCGCATGTATTTCTTTTGACAATGGAGAAGTTATCTTCGAAGCTGTAGATTTTGAAGCTGTTGTTGCAACCATTGGAATAACTCCACTTGCTTCAGTGACCGATTTGGCTGAGGCAGACACTGCTGCATCGCTGGATTCATCAGTGCCTAATAATGCCGCTGAATTTGAAGATGGTGTTGTTGTGGAGGCTGATATTGGAACCACATTAACAGAAGCATCTCCCGAACTTACAGGAACTGCTGCTGCTGCTGCTGCTGCTGAGATTTGATGGGCAGAATCCATTTGTTTACTAACATGTTCATCTAATAATTTCTCTGTGGATGGGGTTATGCTGATGATTTTTTTCAGCTTTTCATTATCAATTTTATCTTCACCTTTCATTTCTGCTGATTTTCCCAATGCTTCCATCAACTTCAATTTCTCCCTCTTTAATTCTAATTCTACCTTATTCAGTTCACTCTTACGTTCATTAACTAAAGCATCGACCTCAGATTGTCTCAAATTAGCTTGTTCTGATGACAATGTAGCTTCTTCCTTAGCCTTTTCTGCCTTTAGCATAACAATATCACTAACAAACCCTTGTAAATCATCTTTGTTACCTACTAATTTAGATACCTTAGTCTCTTCTTCCTTTTGCTTCCCTTCCTTTTCGACAATCTCTCCTTCTAGGTTGATAATCTTATCTTTATGTTCGATAATCTTTTCACGTAGGTTAGCAATATTTTCATTGATGCCATCTCTTTCAGAGATCAAATTTTCATGTTCTTCTTCAGCTGCTTTCAAATCATCTTGGTATGGCTTAATCAACTCTTTCTGTTCGTCGACAGCCGCCTCCAAATCTAATTCACGATTTTCAGCCCACTTAGTAACTTCTTGTTTAGTGTGTGCTTCAAAATCTTCAAGCTTCTTAGCCATAGCTATCTTCAAGTTTTCAAAGGCCTTTTCAGCTTCAGCTAATTTAGTATTCTTCTCATCCACTTTTGTGTCCATAGACTTAACCAATTCACTAAATCTTGCCATTGCCTTACCTTGGGCAGTCTTCTTCTCATTAGTATGTCTCATCATAGTTGCTTGTCTCAATTTTTGATTATTCATCAATTTAGCTCTATGTAATTGTTCCAATTGTGCCATACCTTGGTTATATCTTTGAGTTCTTTCAGCAATATCTATGTCAGCAGCACGTTGACTGTCGGCTCTTTCGGAAACTTCATTCAAAACAGGAGAAACCATTTCATTTGCAATTTTATTAACTTCTTCTTTTGACAAAAGTAACCCACCACCAATGTTAATTCTAGTTTCTGGAGGAGGAATCTTCTTTTGACGCTCTTG
>NW_001834495.1:0-9972 GCF_000150035.1 Vanderwaltozyma polyspora DSM 70294
ATTGATATATTCATACTGTATATACTTTTCTAATTGTATATTATATCTGTGTCAATGGATAGTTTCGATTTTCCATTCTACTTGTTTCTATTCCTTCCCCATCGTAGTTGAGGTTTTGAATAGATGTAGATGGGATATGAAATCGATACAGAATCGTGAAAATATATATCTATATATATAGTAATAAAATTGAATGAATGATGGGTTGTGATGAAACTGTAAGTATGTAGACTTAGATTAAGCGGTGACATCAACTTCTTCTTCGTCAATATCGCAAACGTTTATTATGCTTTCCTTTAATACCGCAGTGGTACCTCTTGCGAACTTATAACTTTGTTGTTTTGGTTCTCTTACGTTTGGAGTTATGTGGTTTCTTAAGTAGTCGGCGTCTTTACCTACTTCCATCACACATACATCTACGTTGGAACCAGAACCTAAATCATTCCAAATACCCGCTTGAATAGCGTCTGAAGCTAACTTGATGGCTTCCTCCTTAGTCAAATCTTGTTTCCAGTTGGATTCTAGGACAGCCATGGCGGCCAAAGAACCGGAACCCAAAGAATGGTAGTAACCCACATCAGTGGAACCGTGAGCATGTATAGAGAACAAATGGGCACCAGTTGGATCGACACCAGCAACGATCAAATAGGCACCGATGTGACCTTGGTACTTGAACAAGTGCTGTTTCAACATCTGCAAAGCTGACACCACACGAGGCTCTCTGTTAGAATACAACGAATGCAATTCTATGTTTGAACCAATCAATTGAGTGACAGCTTCGGTATCTGCGGCAGTACCAGCACCGGCACACCATATACGTGGAGCAATTCTATGCAACTTGGCACAATTCTTATCTGCAACAATAGGTCCTTGAGTAGATCTAGTATCAGCAGCAATTACAACACCACCATCGAACTTAACACCCACAATAGTAGTACCAGTAGAAGTAGCCTTTGGTTGGGATGTTGACTTTGAAGTCAAATAACTATTTCTCTGATAATTGTCAAACGATAACCCTGTCATATTAACCTATCCTATCTTTCGTCAAACTGTTCCTATAACCTAAACTTAAACCTAATGCTAATGTTAATCCTAATCCTAATATATAAAAAAAATAAAATTAAAATTCCTTATCCTATCTATCAGCAAATAACTGGTGTTTTCTTTACTATTCAAAAAATTCCCCCAGAACTGCTCACTAGTCTCTTACTGTCAAAACTTAAAACTGAAAACTCACAATTAAATTCTGTAATCACACTCTTTCTACAATCCCTCCTGACCAACAACAAACAATAAAACTACTAAAGGTGGCAAATTCATTCCTAAACTAAAATCTCAATTAGAATTTTAAAGGTCAAGTTCCTCAATTTCAAACGATTTTTTGACGGTTTCGATATTTTCGTGAAGATTTCGGAAATGTTCCTCGTTAAGTATGTCGTGGGTAATGATATGGTATATTTTCAATAATTAAGAATTCAACAAGCACTAACTGGTAACTAACAACAGCACCAGGATCAGGATCAGGAAGTTTAAATTGTAATCTATAATGGATATTAAGGGTGTGTAGTCTTATTTTTTTTAATTGGTTTGGTTTGTGAATGAAAGAGGAAGGTCAGATGTGGGCGTGCTTTTATTAGGTTTGCTGATGAACAGTTTAGGTACTTATTCTAGCTTTGTTGATCCGGCTAAAGTCCACACTTTGGTGGTACCTATAGGTAAATGGGAGGTCCAGAAGTTTAAAAGTGCTGTTGAATTGTTGAAGGATGTTTCTGAGATTCGGTTGTTGGATATCTCTGCTATCGAGAGCTTACTTTTCACTCCCCAGGGGTTCCCGCATGGACGTATCTTTTTGGATATTATTACTAGTGCTAACAACGAGGCTTTAGATCTTTTCCTGTATGATTTCGAGCCATTTAGAAAGATATTTATAGTCATTGGGCTAGTCAACGATGAGAGCGATCCATCATTAAATTTGGAGACGTTGAAGGAGAAGTTCCCGGCTATAACTTCTCAGAATTTGATATACACTTCCAATTTACCGGAATCGTTTAAAGCGGAAGAATTGGAAACTGGAAATGTTTTCCGTTGGAACATGGATCAAGTGATCCAATTGGAGGCTATAATGTGTGATATCAGTAGGAACTTCTTACTGGCTTTGGACCGTTATTACTCTTCTTATAAACATGTCACATTGAGATCCCCCGGTGCCATTGGTGGAAGTACGGTCTTAAAGACTACTCTGACCACTACGGCGGGCTCTCAAGTCAAAACGAATATCTCTTCAAAGTCATCCAATGCATCCAAGAGATTGTCCACTTTTGAAAAGACGACCTCGAACTTGAAAAGGTCGGCTTCTCTGCAGATTGCCAGATCTCTCTCGACTTCGGATAATAAGGCCCAGCAAAGATCTCAGGGTAGACAATTGAAAATATTGGGGAACTTCCAGCTGCTATCTGGTAGATACGTTGATGCGTTAAACAGTTTCACCGAGGCAGTAGTGCTGTTGCATATCGTAAGGGATAATTTATGGCTCGGTTCCGCATTAGATGGTATTGCAATCTGTTTCATTTTATTATCATATTTGGAAGTTTCTTTCCATGTGCCGTCAGCGATAACAGAACTCTGCCCAATCCATAAGCTTCATTCGGACAGCATTCCATCGACACCAAGAAATAGTGTCACCGTGGCCCCAATGCTATCGTCCCCGCGAAATTCAGTCAACTCTTCAAGTTCAGTCCCAGATCTAGATATTAAAAATGTTAATCTTCCATTTCTTATAAAAGCGATATCCGATAAAATTTTACATTATTACAATTTAACCTTATCACAGAGTTCGGAATACGTTCCTCAGACAGTTTACTGTGATATTCTTCTGAAAACATTGACTTTCATGACTGCCTGTAAATCAGGTCCTAATCTAGAATCGACAGATCTGAAAACTATTGTACATGGTCTGCATTCGGAATTGTCTGAATCAAATTCTGAAGTTCCAACTTTCTCAAAAATGGAAATTTATGGTTTTGCCTCAAAGTTATTTGAACTTCAGTTGAAAGACATGGAAATTCTGGTCCAAAGAAATATATATTATACATTAGCTGAGATATATGGTTTGCTTGGCTTTACAAGGAAAAAGTCATTTGTTTTAAGATTATTATTAGTAACTTTAGTTGCCACTGCTCAAAATACAATATGGACCTCTGATTATCATTGTCTATTGGAGAAAATGACAAGGCTATACGGTATAGATAGAAGAATGCCAGAGATTTCGATAGATGATGCGTCAAAGTCATCTTGGTTGACTTTTCAAAAGAAAGCACTTCAACTATGTTTAACAGTTTCAGAAAGAGTCAGGGACTACGATTGCATATCAAAATTTTCTTTACTATTAATCACCAGATATACTCATTTATTAACACGAATGGAACAGGAAAAAATACTTAATACTAATATACTTCCCATGATTGAAAGTTCTTTCATTAGCAAATATTGGGATCCATTTCTCTTAAGAGAAGTATCCCTAGTGCGCAATGTATCAAACTTTGTCACAAATAGCTCAGATAGTGTTAATGATAATATATTACTAAAAAAAAATGAGTTTATGTTAAATTCTAATCCAAATGATGGTCAGCAAGTTTTTAACCCATTCAGACACACTAGAGGATCGTCAGTGACTGATTCTACCTTAAATAGGCCAACACTTCAAGGAACTTTCTTAGTTGGAGATATTGTTGATATAATGTGTAAATTCCAAAACCCCTTCAAATTTGATATTCAAGTATATGGTATTAAATTATCTGGAAACAATGCTAAATATGCAACAATTATAAACTGTGACTTATCGGAAAATAACCCTATGGTATTAAGTGCCGAATCATTTACATCTACTTATTTGAAAATTAAATTACTGAAGCCAACATTTGAAAAGCATTTCACAATATCATCTCTATCACTATCCATTATGGGTTTAAAATACGACGATTTTGAAATAGTACTAACTGAAAATAAGTCTAAAAGCACTAGTATGATGATAAATGACCGAAGAAATTTAGGTGACTTTAGCATCAAGATATTACCTGAGCAACCAGAATTGCATGTAGTAAAAGCCTCAGATATGATAGAAAACAAGTTTATGTTTTTGGAAGGAACGAAACAGAAATCTTCGATTGTGTTGAAAAACAAGTCATTGAATTCATCTGTAGATTATATTTCGATAAAACAGATTTCTAATATAGAACAGTCATTGAAATCGGATTATTGGAAAAATGTTTTACCTGATGAACTGTATGATATGGAAATGCAATTGGAAAATATAAAAGAAAAAGCATTAAAAATAATTAGATGTCCGAAATCTATTAAGCCAAATGAAATAGCAGAGGTAGAATTTGAAATTGACACTTCCTATATGCCATTTGAACTAACTGATATAGAAGTCACTATTGAATACGGACAATATTTAGAAAATACAGAGGATGTATATGTTAAGCAGTTGAAATTGCCTTATAACTTTACATTAAAGAGAAGCATTGAAGTTACAGGGATTCTTATTACCCAGTTAAAAGAAACATTTCCAGATAGTTCACTAACTGTTGATTGGATTGGTTATATTATGGGTAAATTAAAAGAAGATAAGAACAAAAAAATTTCAGATTATGCATTAGTGATGATAGATATGAGAAATTCGTGGATTGATGGTATAAAATTGAACTTCACATTCAAAGATTACTGCAGTCAAGAATATTTTCTAGAAGGTGGACATACCACAAGAATTATTGTACCTGTTGAACGATTGGATTTTAACCATCGTAAGTTCTACCAAGAGCCAATCCCAAAGATTTTTAAAGGAAGACAATTTATTCAAAGTGGTTTAAGCGAAGAAGAAATTTCTGATATGCGTGTGAACTTTTGGTGTAGAGAATACGTTATCAATAATTTGAATTGTCTATGGAATCTATCTACTGGAAATTTATCAGGAGATGTTAATTTCAGACAATTTGTTGAAAAATTTGACCCTAAAATGGTTAACTCAATATACAAAGGATGCTCTCAATTTGACTTAAACTTATCATTAAGTGAAAGAGAAGTTAATATCGGGTCTAATCTAATAGCAACAGTATCATTGAATCTACAAAATATTGAAAAGGAGGACCTAACACCTTTATTTGTTAATTTTACTATGGTTGATAGCAGATGCAACATTCCATTACCAAAAGTAAATAATAGAATTTTGTACAATGGGATATTATGCCAACCGTTATTTTTATCTACTGAAGAGAAGGTGCAGTTAGAGATGACCCCAATTGAAAAAGGTGATTATGAGATATCAGTGAGTATATCGGAGGATTTAAATGGTGAAACGATAATACCAAATAGCTTAGAGTCTGTATCCTTTAAAGTTAACTAGTTGATATTTATTTATAATTGAATTAAAATTAAATAGTGAACTCTGGTATATACATATCTATATATATATATACTTATATGTATGTATATTGTAACTTTTCCAAAGACACTTGAAAATTTGATAAGTCAATATCAGATGCAGTGAATCAAATTGAGCAAAATACGATGAAGTTAATTAGAACCAAATAAATATAGTTTCAAGCGTATCCGATTTTTACCAGTATTATATCTGTGAGGTTGTCTATTTCGTTCGTTCCCCTACAAAAAAAATATAATTGTCATCTTATTATATAATAAAAGATCGTTGAATATCTGACAAATCAATTGATCTATGCCACTATCATCATTCTTGATATTTTATTACCCATCAACAGAAGTAAGCAAAGTAATATTATCACCTTTCAAAAGTATTCTACCCAATTTTCTTGCTTCATCGAGCTTTTCCTTACCTGTCTTCACATCAACCGGCACCTCTAAAGCATCATCAATAACAACATTCATAAATTCATCAAAACCTGCAATCTTACCGCGAATACGTATGCCTACCTGTTCGTATAACCAAAATGTAACCAAAGTTTGCTGTTGTAAATAATTAAATATACAATTAATAGGTGGCATCATCGCCTTGGATCTATTCGACATGGTTATCAATTTTTTTCAAAAACCCTTCACACAATTCAATAATATAACCTAAAATAAACAAAAACCGATACCTATCGACTTGTTGTGACTAACCTAACCACCTCTCTTATCCGACCTTAAATAGCATCCATTATCTGTTTCTTAAGTATTAAATTAATTTTTCATTATTTTTAAATAAGCTTTGATATCAGAGAATTGAAAATTTATTTAAAAAAAATGTTGTTATTTGATTAATTGATGGAAGTTTTAAAGGTTGGTTAATTATTAGGTTGGTATCAGGGTATTGTTTTAGGACAATTGGTCATTGTTGTTGGTAATAGGGTAGTTAGTTTGATATGTCTTATAACATTGAGAATTTGAAGACCGCATTGGATTGCATTTCTTCTAATATTTCGCAGGACAAAAAAAATGAAGCTTTAAGATATTTAGAGCAATTTCAGAAGTCTAATGAATCATGGTCTATCTGTCATGAAATATTGGTTGCTAATGGTCAGTACCCTTTATCAGTTGATATTTTTGCATCCCAGACTTTAAGAAACAAAGTTACATATGATTTATCACAGTTGGGCAGTGATAATCTATCACAATTTAAAGATTCCTTACTGTATTTAATCTCAATACATTCCCATAAACTGATCATTACTCAATTGAATGTAGCTTTAGCTAGACTTACTATTCAACATTTGCAATGGATCAATCCATTGCCTGAAATTATCGAATTTTTGAACCCATTCCCTTCAAAATTATTAGAGTTTTTGAAAATTTTACCTGAAGAAACCTTGGATATTGGTTCAACGCCTTTAACTGAGAATGAATTCAATTCAAGAACACATGAGTTAATTGAATCTATTCGTGAAGATGTTTTGAAATTCTTAGTAACCTGTATCGAAATGTTAAAAAATCGACAACAATTATCTCAGGCTTCTAACATATCATTAGAACAAGTGCTACGTTGTTTGAGTTCTTGGTCTTTTGAGTTTTCAGTTGATCAACTTATATCAATTCAACCTTTAACATCAGCGATCTTTGAGTCGTTGATGAACGGTAATGAAGACGATTCGACTGGAATATTTGATGCCGCTGTTGATTGTTTGACCGTAATTATTAGAGAAAGTAGAGACTCTACTCCACAATTGGTCAATTCATTATGCGAACAGTTACTCTTATTACAAGGAAAATTGCTTCCAACTCTTTTAAATCCAACTACAAGTGGAGAAGATTTGGATGATGATTTAATGGAAGGTATGACTCGTTTATTTGTAGAAGCTGGAGAAGCTTGGGTTATCTTTATTTCAAAATCACCACAACAATTTGAAAAACTTGTTATTGCATTATTAATGTTTACTTCAAAGAACTCTGATTTAGATGTTGTTGAGTACACATTCCCATTTTGGTTTAATTTAAAACTAAATTTAGTCCTACCAAGATATCAAGAATCAAGAAAAATATACATTCCAATATATGTTGAGTTGATCAGATGCATAATCAGGCACTTAAGGTACCCATCTGTTGAATTTTCATCAAAGGAGAATGAAGATAAATTCAAAGATTTTAGATATCATATGGGTGATGTTCTAAAAGATTGTACCGCCGTTGTTGGGGCTTCAAAAGCTTTAGCTCAGCCACTTGAAATAATACAAGAAACGTTGGCGAACTCAAACGAATGGCAATCACTTGAAGCTCCTTTGTTTTCACTAAGAACTATGGCCCAAGAAATCTCATCTACTGAAAATACATTGCTTCCACAAATTTTTAATATATTAATTAACCTACCTGAACATCCTAAGATAAGATATGCTTCAACTTTAGTATTAGGAAGATATACTGAATGGACAGCTAAACATCCAGATATGTTACAAGTTCAACTTCAATATATCTTTAAAGGTTTTGAAGTGGCTGGTTCTAACAGAGAAATTCTTACTGCATCATCGCATGCTTTGATGTACTTCTGTGCAGATTGTTCGGAGTTCCTTGTTGATTATATTGAACAACTCTTTGACTTTTATTTAAAGATTAAAAATATTGTTGATATTGAATCTCAATTTGAGTTGTATCAAGGTTTTAGCGCGGTTCTTAACAAACAGCCATCTGATAAAGTTTTGGCGTTATCACAACAGTTATTATCATATGATCTTAATGAAATATCGGAATTGGTTCCAAAATGGCAAACTAATAGAGATTCATTCAGTGCAAAAATTGCTGATAAGATCGACCTGATATTTGCCATGTTTGAAGAATTGAAGCCAAGATTTGAATATCCAGATCAAGGGAGTGAGCCATTGGCTCCCTTAATTGTCAGTTTGTGGGATTTTTTGAAACATATATTGATTGATTTGAAAGGGTTGACTGATAATATTATCGTTGAAAGAACTACGAAATTGCTGAGAAGATTATTTGAAAAGTTTCATATATTCTGTGAACCTATTTTAAGCTCAGTTGTTGAATTTTTGGTTGATGGATACTCTAATACAGGATTTGGTTCCTATTTGTGGTGTTCGGCCTCACTCATTGTAGTCTTTGGGGATGATGAATCCTTACCAATCAGTCCACAGTTGAAAAGTGAAATTTGGAGATTTGGATGTGCACAAAGTTTGACATTTATAATGAGCTTTGCATCGCTAGATCATTCAAATATCAATGATTATTATGAACAAATAATGGATTTTTTTGCCATGGTTTCAGATTTAATAATGTTTTATCCAAAGGAATTTATTTTATCCACTGATCTGTTAGGAAATGTAGTTGATATTGCAATAGCTAGTGTTCATAAACTAGAAAATTATGATGCATATACCTTCATTATTCGTTGTTTGGATGATATTATATCATGGGGCTTTAGAACTCCACCTATATCTACTATATCAATTGAATCAGTTCCAGATGAGTGGAGACAACAAATTTTGCAAGAAATTGTGATTGGTAGAGGTGCAGCAATTGTCACCAGTTTATTTTCTGGTTTAGTAACAAATTTTAATGAAACTACCCATTCTGATGCAATTAGTTGTATTGTTAAATTATTTAGACTTGCTACCGAAGCTAACAACAACGAGCCTTCTATTTGCAGGCAATGGGTTATAGAAGCAGTAAATTACTTGGGCCATACAACTTCGAAAGAAAGAGACGATCTATGTAATTCAGTTGTCTCAGGTTTAAATAAAAGAGATTTTAGAAAAATCAGAGAGGGTATTAGACTATTTGTAAACTGGTACCTAAGAAAAAATGTTGAATCAAGATATCAATAGATTCAATAGATTTATAAATATTTAGCATAAATTAGGAATAAATAAATAATTAATTAATTAGATAATAGTATTACAAATAGTAATTATCTACTAAAATATACTCCTTGCTATACATTATAGGGTTAAAACTTGGTTATCTCATGGTATTAATAGTAGTCTATTATGTTACAAAAAATTTTATATCAAATTTATTATAAAATGCTTACAAATGTCAATATATCAAAAATATGCTAGTTTATTTCTTCTTACTTAATTTACCTAGAGATTTTGGAACTCTAGCTAACCAATAGAAGAAAATACCAAAGGCATAATTAATAGCTATGAAACAAATAAAAATACCAAAATTTCTCCATCTTCTTGAATACTTGGAACTGACAGTGGCTAAGAAGTCATTGGTTTCTGAGAATTGACAGAAATGACAAATATCGGTAGCCGAAACATCAGTTAAATAACCTGTCCCGGCCATAGTAATATAAGGAGCCATGTATTCACCACAAGTTTGACCAGCTGGTGGAGTGAATTGACGTAATTCGTAAGGTGAACAATGAACCTTTGCATTAGCAACACCAGTAGCCAACAAAGCATCAATTAAATATGTTAATGGAGAGACTCTATACATGAAAATCCAGAAACGAGGCATTTGATTTGGACTAACCAAAACACCGTTAAATGAAAGAGCCATAGTAAA
>NW_001834496.1:0-10208 GCF_000150035.1 Vanderwaltozyma polyspora DSM 70294
GACAATGTAGATTGTCTCGGTGGTCTCGATACCATCGGTACCAGTGAAGGTGGTGGTAACAGTCGACAAGGTGTTGGCTGTAGAACCAGTCCAGTAGGTGAAAGACGTGGTTTCGAAAGCAGTAGTTGGTGTTTCGACAATGTAGATTGTCTCGGTGGTCTCGATACCATCGGTACCAGTGAAGGTGGTGGTAACAGTCGACAAGGTGTTGGCTGTAGAACCAGTCCAGTAGGTGTAAGACGTGGTTTCGAAAGCAGTAGTTGGCGTTTCGACAATGTAGATTGTCTCCGTGGTCTCGATACCATCGGTACCAGTGAAGGTGGTGGTAACAGTCGACAAGGTGTTGGCTGTAGAACCAGTCCAGTAGGTGAAAGACGTGGTTTCGAAGGCAGTAGTTGGTGTTTCGACAATGTAGATTGTCTCCGTGGTCTCGATACCATCGGTACCAGTGAAGGTGGTGGTAACAGTCGACAAGGTGTTGGCTGTAGAACCAGTCCAGTAGGTGTAAGACGTGGTTTCGAAAGCAGTAGTTGGCGTTTCGACAATGTAGATTGTCTCCGTGGTCTCGATACCATCGGTACCAGTGAAGGTGGTGGTAACAGTCGACAAGGTGTTGGCTGTAGAACCAGTCCAGTAGGTGTAAGACGTGGTTTCGAAAGCAGTAGTTGGCGTTTCGACAATGTAGATTGTCTCGGTGGTCTCGATACCATCGGTACCAGTGAAGGTGGTGGTAACAGTCGACAAGGTGTTGGCTGTAGAACCAGTCCAGTAGGTGTAAGACGTGGTTTCGAAGGCAGTAGTTGGTGTTTCGACAATGTAGATTGTCTCCGTGGTCTCGATACCATCGGTACCAGTGAAGGTGGTGGTAACAGTCGACAAGGTGTTGGCTGTAGAACCAGTCCAGTAGGTGTAAGACGTGGTTTCGAAAGCAGTAGTTGGTGTTTCGACAATGTAGATTGTCTCGGTGGTCTCGATACCATCGGTACCAGTGAAGGTGGTGGTAACAGTCGACAAGGTGTTGGCTGTAGAACCAGTCCAGTAGGTGAAAGACGTGGTTTCGAAAGCAGTAGTTGGTGTTTCGACAATGTAGATTGTCTCGGTGGTCTCGATACCATCGGTACCAGTGAAGGTGGTGGTAACAGTCGACAAGGTGTTGGCTGTAGAACCAGTCCAGTAGGTGTAAGACGTGGTTTCGAAAGCAGTAGTTGGCGTTTCGACAATGTAGATTGTCTCCGTGGTCTCGATACCATCGGTACCAGTGAAGGTGGTGGTAACAGTCGACAAGGTGTTGGCTGTAGAACCAGTCCAGTAGGTGAAAGACGTGGTTTCGAAGGCAGTAGTTGGTGTTTCGACAATGTAGATTGTCTCCGTGGTCTCGATACCATCGGTACCAGTGAAGGTGGTGGTAACAGTCGACAAGGTGTTGGCTGTAGAACCAGTCCAGTAGGTGTAAGACGTGGTTTCGAAAGCAGTAGTTGGCGTTTCGACAATGTAGATTGTCTCCGTGGTCTCGATACCATCGGTACCAGTGAAGGTGGTGGTAACAGTCGACAAGGTGTTGGCTGTAGAACCAGTCCAGTAGGTGTAAGACGTGGTTTCGAAAGCAGTAGTTGGCGTTTCGACAATGTAGATTGTCTCGGTGGTCTCGATACCATCGGTACCAGTGAAGGTGGTGGTAACAGTCGACAAGGTGTTGGCTGTAGAACCAGTCCAGTAGGTGTAAGACGTGGTTTCGAAGGCAGTAGTTGGTGTTTCGACAATGTAGATTGTCTCCGTGGTCTCGATACCATCGGTACCAGTGAAGGTGGTGGTAACAGTCGACAAGGTGTTGGCTGTAGAACCAGTCCAGTAGGTGTAAGACGTGGTTTCGAAAGCAGTAGTTGGTGTTTCGACAATGTAGATTGTCTCGGTGGTCTCGATACCATCGGTACCAGTGAAGGTGGTGGTAACAGTCGACAAGGTGTTGGCTGTAGAACCAGTCCAGTAGGTGTAAGACGTGGTTTCGAAGGCAGTAGTTGGTGTTTCGACAATGTAGATTGTCTCGGTGGTCTCGATACCATCGGTACCAGTGAAGGTGGTGGTAACAGTCGACAAGGTGTTGGCTGTAGAACCAGTCCAGTAGGTGTAAGACGTGGTTTCGAAGGCAGTAGTTGGTGTTTCGACAATGTAGATTGTCTCGGTGGTCTCGATACCATCGGTACCAGTGAAGGTGGTGGTAACAGTCGACAAGGTGTTGGCTGTAGAACCAGTCCAGTAGGTGTAAGACGTGGTTTCGAAAGCAGTAGTTGGTGTTTCGACAATGTAGATTGTCTCCGTGGTCTCGATACCATCGGTACCAGTGAAGGTGGTGGTAACAGTCGACAAGGTGTTGGCTGTAGAACCAGTCCAGTAGGTGAAAGACGTGGTTTCGAAAGCAGTAGTTGGTGTTTCGACAATGTAGATTGTCTCGGTGGTCTCGATACCATCGGTACCAGTGAAGGTGGTGGTAACAGTCGACAAGGTGTTGGCTGTAGAACCAGTCCAGTAGGTGTAAGACGTGGTTTCGAAAGCAGTAGTTGGCGTTTCGACAATGTAGATTGTCTCCGTGGTCTCGATACCATCGGTACCAGTGAAGGTGGTGGTAACAGTCGACAAGGTGTTGGCTGTAGAACCAGTCCAGTAGGTGTAAGACGTGGTTTCGAAAGCAGTAGTTGGCGTTTCGACAATGTAGATTGTCTCCGTGGTCTCGATACCATCGGTACCAGTGAAGGTGGTGGTAACAGTCGACAAGGTGTTGGCTGTAGAACCAGTCCAGTAGGTGTAAGACGTGGTTTCGAAGGCAGTAGTTGGCGTAGCTATGAAATAAATTGTTTCTGTTGTGACACCACCATTTGTTCCTATATATGTGGTTATTTCTGTTTTTGTTGTTGTAGTGTAGGAACCAGTCCAATATGTTTTTTTGCTATTGGTACTAGTATAAGGTGATCTTGAATAGACAATATATGTTGTTTCGACTACTAGGGCATTATCACTCTTTGTTATTGTATTTACTATTGTTTTTGTAGATTCTGTAACTATTGGTTTTACTATACTCGAGGATGATATATCTTCATTTTCAACAAGTCTTTTTTCCAGATTGTTTACAGTCATTGGCCTAATAAAAGTAAATGAAAAGTGATCTACAGGGTACTCAATATAATAGATAAATAATTTGGACTCTATCCCATTATGGCCAGTGACCCAAGTCAGTTCAGTCGAAGTGGTTTCAGCGAGTATATTTAAATTTTGAGTTCTAATAGTAATTATAGAGATATCATTTGATTTTATAGTTATGTCTTTCTTATCTACATTCTTTACATTAGTTGCTAAATGATCCGAAATAAAATATGTTTGATTTTTTGTGGAAGGAACAGAGGTATATATGCTCTCATTTTGATTTATATTCAAGGGTATTGACAAGAGCTTTTTTTCTGAATGAAGTTTCGATTTTGGATTATCACCAACCAGTGCTGTATTTCCCTCTAAAATGGCTTCATGGTCAATCAATTCTGACAAACTGAGAGCTTGGTTGTTCTCATGATTTGAAAGTGAGCATGCGAATAGAACAAAGTTGAGGAAGGTTAGCAACCTAGTAAAATGTTTCATTTCAACTTTTCTAGTGTCAATTCAATAATCTTATTATTTTTCAGCTAAGTAAAATTGTTTCTGATAATATAAATGAAACAAAATCAAATTTCTTATTAGAATCTCCCCAAAAGGAACAAAACAAATACATTGTTAAGGTTTCTTGTTGTTTAAATAGCATTTTTATTTTATATTAGTTTAATCGCTAACGATTATATTCAGGTACATATGATTCAGAACGTGTTCATGAATTAAATGTGGACTTAACTTTTTGAGAATATAACAAATAGATTTTATAATATAGCAGCACAACTGGAAATAGTGTGAGTGTTTAGGTACCAATGTGCAACTAAATGGCAAGTCAAATACTTCCTTTCGGTTAATCTTTTTTAATAGATGTGTTATCAGGATTCATAAAGTGGGTTAATCGCTATCTATACATGCCATCGGTTATCCTTTGATGTTCTGGAAAACTGGTTAGTACTATTTAATAAATAAATAAAACAGGTGGACTAAATTAAAACTTCATTTAGTATTTAACCTTATTATAAATTCCGTATTAGGGAAGTGCATTACGTGTTCAGCAACTTAAAAGAATAAATATGTATAATATTTTTGTTACGGAATACATTCTTGATTTCTCTTTAAATAAATTCTATTTCTAGCGACTAATTCTTTTTCAATTTTTACTCTGAATTTTCCTTTTTTGGTAACATTGCATTACAAAATAATTTCTCTTTTAGTCAATGTCTCAAAAGTCTCTACCGCTTTTTCGAATAAAAAAAGATCAAAAGTTCTGCCAAAGAAATATAGTCAAAACCATGGAGGTAGAAAAAGGGATTTATGATGTAAAAGATAGAAAAGAAAGAAAGATGCCCCAAAACTTTTATCTCTCGATATTTCCTGGCAGAAAGAAGTTTTCAATTTATTTAGACTTTGAAGTTTAGAAATGGATAAGTATTCTGCTAGAACATTTTTTTCTAATTTCCCTCTTTGGATTCCTATTTAATAAGAATCAAACCGAAAAAGTGACAAAAAAAGTAAAGCCGAATTATAAAAAACATCCAATTTGTTTGTAATTTTCTAAACACTCCATCATACTTCCTCACAGTCATCCATTAAAATTAATATATTGTCTGCCTTGATGCATTGTTTATTGTTGATGCTCTTAATTATCAACACCAAATTTGATTATTAGGGTGATGGAGCATGATAGCAGCAGACTTTAATCTCCAAAGCATTTATTCTGGATATTAAAAACATATTTTCAACCTAATGGTATTTTTTTATATGAGGGTAATTTTTAAGATTATATTTATACACCGTGCTTCTGTATGATGGACTAGATGGATACTTAAGTAAGTGAAGAAGTTTTACATATTCTCAAATTAGTATATATATTATTATAAGTACGACCTTTTATCAATATGAGTTAGAGAAAAATTAGTGAAATGCAGTCTTCGACAATAAGCAGAAAGAACATAAAAATCAAAGTTGTCTAGTAGAAGAATGTGCTTTAAGTTAATATATATATATATATATATATAGCATTTAGTAGTGAAAAGGAGAGAAAGGAAAATAATTTACATTCTCACCACCTTACAACCCTTTCTTTACATTACCTTGTCCAAGTGACTTGCCATTAAAAATTTACTACATATTAGAGAAATACCAGTATCTGCCCAATACTAAACATAAGTTTACAAAACTAGCATTTCTGATTGTAGTGAAGCGCACCTTAGTCAGTAATGTATTAAACAACAAAATTCAGATCCTCTTCAACTCATATTCGAATTGAAATTGAAGAACAGGTTGTTTTACCCCTCGATAGACCAATTTTCCTACGTCTAGTGACACTTTTGATTCAAACATTGAAGATACAAGACTGGCAAAAAGAATTATATTTTAGAAGATTTTTATTTTACTAGTCATTACATCGGGGTCTTTTTAAGGGAGAGATGATCATTTAACGGGTAGATTGCTCAACATATTGAGATTACAAAAAATATAATATTTTTAATCAAGATTATGAACGTTGTATTATAGACAATAGTTTCAGACAAAAATGTTCACTAAAAACCTTTCTTCTCATAGTGAGGCTGAGTGCTCATTATTTCACATCTTATTATATAGATATGCACACAATGGTATCTCATAATTCAATAATGTTTATTATTCCAAAAAATACTTTTGTCAGGTAAGCTTGTCTTTAATTTAATTTTTAGCTGAAAAATAAGTAAATGTTATTAAATAGATGACCCAAACAAGAGGTTTAAACTAATAAAACTGTTGTTATTATATTGTATGTTTTTATCGTTACCATTTAATTATCCAGTCATTTGCAATTACAGTTATAATAATACATAAAAAAAGTACGAATCGGAGTACTATATTTTTACAATCCACAAAGGATGCGGCTGATCCTATTCTAGTAATTAATGCCTGATTCCATAAAGCACGAGTCGAAAATAAACTAATTAGATTCTAAAAAGCTAAATACTAAAGGGTTTTATATTTACTTGATCCCATGAGGAGCTATCAATTACGAAATTTATATATTATTTAATTCTGATCTTTTGAATATCTATAAAAGTTACCAACTTATGTACTCCTATTTATGTATTTTCAAATATTTCTTATAATTTGATATCGATCAAAAATATTATTCTTAAATTGCAGACCTAATAATTAAAATAATTGTTTTTATTTTCAATATAACAGTAAAATTATGGTTTATGTTTCTATTTTGATTTAATCAACCACGATAATTCCAATTTCTGATGTCTTTCTTTTTATTCGAATTCTCAGCTAGTTTTCGATCTTTGAGTAAATGATAACTCCTACTTATAAATAATATCTTCCAAAAATCTTAACACTTAATTTCCTAGTCCACAGTAGAAGTCCTCTTTAACTTGTACAGATAATATAAATAATAATTACCTAAAAAAAAATATTGATTATCCATATAAACGATATTAAAATAAAGATATAATTATTAAACTCCTATATATAAACTTGAAGTAATAAATAATTTAATAAAACAACGAACTCAAAAAGGAATCCTTATATGTAAACATAATCAGATCAACTTCAATTTATTCAAACAAGTATTCCTAAGATACACAAGGCACCCAAATTGTACCAACTATTCCAGATATTTAAAGAATTTCCCGCATCTTCAAAAGAACTGACACTGACATGTGTAGAACTATTGATTCCTGTAGATTCCGTTTCGCTAATAGATATAGTGGAAGATACAGATTGTTCATTACTAGAAATCTCAATTTTACTAGTCACACTACTGGAATCCACATTAACCGACGAAGTAACAGATTCAGTTACTGTATGAGAACCGGTGTTGACACCAGTGTTCGAATTGGTGTTTGTGTTTGTGTTAGTGTTAGCAGATTCAATTACTGTATGAGAATCGGTGTTGACACCAGTGTTCGAATTAGTGTTTGTGTTTGTGTTAGTGTTAGCAGATTCAGTTACTGTATGAGAACCGGTGTTGACACCAGTGTTCGAATTAGTGTTTGTGTTTGTGTTAGTGTTAGCTGATTCAGTTACTGTATGAGAACCGGTGTTGACACCAGTGTTCGAATTAGTGTTTGTGTTTGTGTTAGTGTTAGCTGATTCAGTTACTGTATGAGAACCGGTGTTGACAACAGTGTTCGAATTGGTGTTTGTGTTTGTGTTAGTGTTAGCAGATTCAATTACTGTATGAGAATCTGTGTTGACACCAGTGTTCGAATTGGTGTTTGTGTTTGTGTTTGTGTTTGTGCTTGTGTTAGTGTTAGCAGATTCAATTACTGTATGAGAATCGGTGTTGACACCAGTGTTCGAATTAGTGTTTGTGTTTGTGTTAGTGTTAGCAGATTCAGTTACTGTATGAGAACCGGTGTTGACACCAGTGTTCGAATTAGTGTTTGTGTTTGTGTTAGTGTTAGCTGATTCAGTTACTGTATGAGAACCGGTGTTGACAACAGTGTTCGAATTAGTGTTTGTGTTTGTGTTAGTGTTAGCAGATTCAGTTACTGTATGAGAACCGGTGTTGACACCAGTGTTCGAATTAGTGTTTGTGTTTGTGTTAGTGTTAGCTGATTCAGTTACTGTATGAGAACCGGTGTTGACACCAGTGTTCGAATTGGTGTTTGTGTTTGTGTTAGTGTTTGTGCTTGTGTTAGTGTTAGCAGATTCAATTACTGTATGAGAATCGGTGTTGACACCAGTGTTCGAATTAGTGTTTGTGTTTGTGTTAGTGTTAGCAGATTCAGTTACTGTATGAGAACCGGTGTTGACACCAGTGTTCGAATTAGTGTTTGTGTTTGTGTTAGTGTTAGCTGATTCAGTTACTGTATGAGAACCGGTGTTGACAACAGTGTTCGAATTGGTGTTTGTGTTTGTGTTAGTGTTAGCAGATTCAGTTACTGTATGAGAACCGGTGTTGACACCAGTGTTCGAATTAGTGTTTGTGTTTGTGTTAGTGTTAGCTGATTCAGTTACTGTATGAGAACCGGTGTTGACAACAGTGTTCGAATTGGTGTTTGTGTTTGTGTTAGTGTTAGCTGATTCAGTTACTGTATGAGAACCGGTGTTGACACCAGTGTTCGAATTGGTGTTTGTGTTTGTGTTAGTGTTAGCAGATTCAGGAAGAGATAATCCACTGGAATGTTCATAAGAAACATAGGAACTACCAAATGATACATCGACAGAAGAATTCGAATATAAAACATTAGAGCTTAACCAAACTGAACTACTAGAATCCATATACGAAACTATATTCGTAGAACTTAAAAGCGTAGAAAAATCAGAAACCTCACTTAAACCAGTCGAACTCACACTACCAACTACAGAACCAGTCATTAATTCAGTGTTCGAATTGGTGATGGTGTTAACAGAACCAGTCATTGATTCAGTGTTGGTGTTGGTGTTGGTGTTAACAGAACCAGTCATTGATTCAGTGTTGGTGTTGGTGTTGGTGTTAACAGAACCAGTCATTGATTCAGTGTTGGTGTTGGTGTTGGTGTTAACAGAACCAGTCATTGATTCAGTGTTGGTGTTGGTGTTGGTGTTAACAGAACCAGTCATTGATTCAGTGTTGGAGTTGGTGTTGGTGTTAACAGAACCAGTCATAGATTCAGTGTTGGTGTTGGTATTGGTGTTAACAGAACCAGTCATTGATTCAGTGTTGGTGTTGGTGTTGGTGTTAACAGAACCAGTCATTGATTCAGTGTTGGAGTTGGTGTTGGTGTTAACAGAACCAGTCATTGATTCAGTGTTGGAGTTGGTGTTGGTGTTAACAGAACACAGTCATTGATTCAGTGTTGGAGTTGGTGTTGGTGTAACAGAACCAGTCATAGATTCAGTGTTGGTGTTGGTGTTGGTGTTAGTGTAGGTGTTAACAGAACCAGTCATTGATTCAGTGTTGGAGTTGGTATTTGCTTGAAACGATTCTTTTTTGGTTTGGGAATTAGTGGTACTGACCACAGATCTTGAGTTAGTGGAAATAATACTACTGTAAATAGAGGACTTCGATATTTCTTCCGAAGATTTGGATTCACTGGATGAAGATCATGTCGATGGTGTTTCCACGACGTAGATCGTTTCAGTTGTTTCCTCTCCATCACTGCCTGTGAAAGTAGTTGTGATCTTCCTGAAGGTGGCACGAGTGGCTACCACTCCAGTAGGTGTATGAGGTGGATGTTAGTCCATTGGTAAGAGTTTCCACGACGTAGATCGTTCTCAGTTGTTTCCTCCCCATCACTGCCTAGCGAAAGTAGTTGTGATCTCCACTGAACGTGGTCGAGTAGCTACCATTCCCGTAGGTGTATGAAGGTGAATTGTTAGTCCATTCATAGGTGTTTCCACGACGTAGATCGTTTCATTTGTGTCCTCCCCCACACTGCCAGTGAAACTAGTTGTTTATCGTCGAGCACGTCGACGAGTGTTTTCTCTCTCCGTACGTGTATGGAGTCGAATGTTATTCCATTGGTAGGTGTTATCAACGAGGAGATATTTCCATTGGTTGCTTTCTCCTCCATGCCTTGTGAATGAATTGTGTACTTACAGAACTTGCACGATTTGGTACCTATAAAGTTCGTGATGAAGATGCATGTTATCCATTTGATAGTGTGTCCCAGCACGAATATGCTTTCTTGTGTTTTCGATCCCATCAACGTACGTGGAAATATTTGTTTATTTTCCTGTAATGTGTATAATTATTTACCTGCTCTGGTTGGTTTTTGAAAGAGCAATGTCTTCCTTACATAAAGGGCTTTCTATAACGAAGAAATATTCTCAGTTTATCCCCCCCTAGACCGACTTTTAATTGGGTATGTTGCTCTATTATTAGGTGGAGCAAGAGCCATCTCTGTAGTCTAGTATTTGAGGGTAGAGCTTCTTAATTTTTTATGGTTTCTTCCGACTCTTATCTTTCTCCTTTTGCTCTCCTCACCCTCTGCCTGTATAATCTGTTGTACGTCCACCACAGATATTCTAGATCCACTTTATCGATTATTGGAATCTGTGAATTGACGCCCCTTGTTATGGTTTTCTCACCATTTCGTTTCTGTGTTATCTCTCGCTGCTCTGGTTCGATAAATGGG
>NW_001834497.1:0-10283 GCF_000150035.1 Vanderwaltozyma polyspora DSM 70294
ACCGCCCTTTATTTTTTATTTCTTTGCCGGGGTATTGGAGCCCCGTTGTAACTTCTAAAAGATTTGGTTCCCGGAGGCTTTTGGGATGACCATTAACGGCCATTGGTGTTCTGGGGCCTCCACTTTTTAAATAGGTCCGGGGATTGGTTTTTCACAGTGAGTTTCTAATTTCCGGGGATTTTAGGTAATGAGGGGGGAATTAATTTTCAAGTTTGTTGTCCTCTTTAGGGTTTTCCCGTAATATTGGATGAGTATGGTTAAAAGGGAAGGTTTCTCGTATCCTTATTATATTCCATATTCAAGAACATCAATTACCAAAGGTTTTTTAAAAGTATCCGTATACATTAGATCAATGTCCCGATGATATTATAAGGTTTCTCTTAGGTTGAATCTGGTGGATAATTCTACTAAATATTTGTGGGTATCTGAGTTTTTTATAATATGAGGATTGGAGAACTGAGAATCTTATACACAAGTTCACATTTATAGAATGGTCCCATAACCATACTTATATATATTTAATTGATGCAATATACAACTATAACTGATGTATGTTATATTTTTGTCAACTTGGAGTAACAGTTTAAGAATTAGAATAATTCTTTTGGTCTCCTAATAAACAGCTGTATCAGAGAAAAATTGATTTCAGCCAAATGATGAACAATAGTTATGGCCTACATGGATAAACATCTTATTGCTAAGCAAAAATGTAAATTCATTAATAATTTTATTTCGACCCCCCAGAGCGGTTAAGAGATGCCAATATTTTATTATTATTTCCATTACCTCCTCAATTTAACAAAAGAAAATTTGACGATGAATTCTCGTCATAACGTTCCTAAAACAGTGATCAAATACATTTTTTTACTGTAAAGAATAGTTAATCCTTAGCGAGCAGTCAGAAATACTTCCGGGTAAAATTCTCTAATTTTCCTAAAACAATGTTTTTTTACAAAGAAAAAAAAGTGTAACTACCATTATTTAGGAAATATTTAGCGAATCAAGATTGGATAAAGAAAATCGTAGACACTTCCTATCAATTCCTGGCCACATTTATTTACATAACAAATTGCTTTTTTTTTTCTAATCTGACATATTAGTGATAAAGCGACGTAGACCGAAGTAAGAAGGCTTACTTCGGCAAAATTTTTAAGAATATATTTACGATTCATTATCTCAATAAACTATTCTGATTATGGTTTTATTTTAGAATATTCGGTATTGTCAGCTATGTGGCTTATTTCAAGAGACTAATACTTTATCACTTAAATAAACAACACAGCAACTCTGATACCATTTCCCCCTACGCTTGAATTTTAAGTGTGGAGATTGTTATTTTGCCATCTCATATGAGCTCTCCCATAATCCCTGATTAGCTATAGATGAACATTCAAAAACCTAATTTGATTCAAAGGATTAGGTATATGACAAAATATGGTAGAGCTGGCTTACAAAGTCTGTAAGTGCATATATTGAAACTTAGATTGCTTTATATCATTGCTTGTCGAACTTTTTTTAACAAAATTATATGTTTTATTTCTTAGAGTGGAATTAGAAACACTTTTTTATCAAGCATCCGCTATGGAGGTAGCTATAAATCTCCATTTGGGAATTCAACACGTGCTAAATCTCAATACTCATTAATTCGGTAACTCTAATTAAAAACATATTTCGTTAGATACATCAATAAAAAGTTCAAATTTGCCTTGGAATTGTCCATTTGATATATTAGGAAATATCGTTTTACATGTATATTATATTAAACATTTCTGCCATATGAGCGAACATAAGGAACATTATTCTATTATATCTTCTGCAATATCAAAAAGTTTCAAGTCTGTCCCATTAGTCAAACCAACTTTTATATCATCACATGGTTGTGGATTTCACCAAATGGTACTATATCAGACCCTTAGTTTGCAGTATTTAATTTAGGAGATAGAGAACCATATAATTCCGAATAAGCCCTATAAATAACATCCCAAAATAGAATTCGAGCCATTAACCTGGTAACAATATCACGATCTCTTGATAAATCCGTATTCAAGTTACCTGGATAACAAGAAGCAGATACACAACCGATTTCATCAACAATATTTTTGTTCTTCGAAGCCCTATCTTTGGCTTGAAAGATATTTGCAGCCTTAGATTGATTATATAAGGTGAAGGCTTTTGGTCTTTTATCCAAGAGAACTTTAACAAGACCTGTATTTTCCCAACTAATACCATATTGAGCAGAAGACAGTACACGAGCAGCCGAACTAACCCAGATAATTCTTTTTAAGTCTGAATCTTTTATTCAAAATCAATGGATCTAAGAAGTGTTACAACAATTGAGGTCCCATGACATTGGTTGAAAACATCGCGTCAATCCCTTGTTTGAAGTCCATGAGTTTTGACTCTACATCAAACATGTATTATGACTAATGATATTCAAACGTTTATTATCAAGAGTTTCCTTAATTTTTTTAAATTCTGGCTTGATCGTCGTCATATCAAAAAGTTCACATCCACTAACAACCGTAATAGAACCCTTTGACTCTGTTCTTACCACTGCAATCACATTACAATACTTAGAATATAACAAATTCATCAAGCAAAACACATTACCCATGTTACAGCCAGTAGCAATGGCCGTTTTGCCAGTCAAGCCTGGATATTTGTTTGGTCTGGCAAAAAGGTAGGCTTATTAGGCCTAAATTAATAGTACATATCACATAAAGTCTTGAATTTGCTGCAACAAGGAGCAGGTTCTGCCATTGTAAAAGGATTAATTAGAATGTTCAGCTTAGATCGTAGTAATTCGAGAAAATCTCAACAAGTAGAAGAGAATAGAGAATTCGCGAATATGAAACAGAAAAGATGTTCTTACTTTGAGAAAGAGTTTTTGAAATCATCCCTGTTCTAGGTATCCTTTTGTTACCAGAAAATTCGAAACAGGTCAGCGATGAAGTGGTGAAGGGAATAGACGAAAGAACTATAACAAAGTCTCATTTTGAATATAAATTGATCATGTTGCTACGAAAATTGTTGGATTTGAAGTAACTACATTTTGCAGTTACTGCATAAAAGAATTCAAATCACTACGTTTATTTTCTACATTAAATATTGTATTAAATATCTTAACACTCTTGTTTATCTGGGGACTGTAATCACTACCAACAGAGGGTAGTGGCAAAGAAAGAAATACAACTATAATGGGAAGATGGTTGTTACTATGTAATTAGAAACCAAACTACGACCAGATTGCAAATGTTTATTCGGTTACGTAAAATAAATTCTCATTATTATTAGAACTTTGCGAATTATCAAGGAAGGTAACAGGCATCCGATGTTATTGGGACTTTAATGTATAATATTACAACCTTAGAAGATTTGTGGGTATAAATTAAGTGTGAAATATATAAATTACAAACTTCGAGTATTGTTAATATTATTGGCTTAAATTATATAAAAATATTTATCTGGTCACTGTAAAACATGAAACCAAATAGGTGAATTTATATGACAAAATTTAGTTAATGATATAAATTGTGGTTTTTATTATGACAGAAATCAAGGAGCTCGCTTTACCGAAAACCACAACAAATGACGACTTGAACTAGTTACAGAGGTTGGGTCATTTTAGTTTGTGACAGTGAACCATTCTTCATAACGTTTCTACTCAAAGAATATGTTGGAGATAATTGAGATTTTATAGTGAAAAACTAGGTATTGCTAGAACTGTTTCTAACCAATTATAAGTTTTAAGACCAAGATGTCGCAAGCTAGTTTGCCAGCGAATAGAAGCAGATAGTAGCTTGATTTCAGAGGCTAGGGTTGGATCAGTAAGGGAAATGAAAGAAATATCAGTTTTATGAAGCTCAGGAATAGTGAAGCCAAGAATATTTAGTTTCTTCTAGATACTAACGATCTTAGACAACCATATATGTTCTGAGGATATGAAAGCGGCAGAGTTTGAGAAATAGGTGAGAAAATTGGTGTTTTTGCTCACTTCACGAATTGAAATTAAATTAATGAGAAACTCTAGTAACTAACCAATGTTGTTACTCAAAGTGATATGACCAATAGTAACTATACAATATGCTTATATTGATGCAGGTTCAAAACTTTGAAGGTACTGTTATAAGTGTCTTGGTTGTCATTCATTTGTTGATTCATTATTATAAGCTATATTATTGAGTCTCTAATCCTGATATTATATTATACAGTATTGTATAATTATTAGATTGAGGACAGGGATAGTTTTACTAAGATAGAAAACTATCCCTTTATATAGCTTAAGGATTTCATCTAATTATTCTAATTAGATGCTGGTTTTTCTGGTTATGTTTCTAATGATAAACATATTCCAACAGATTAAACTGTCTTCTATTATTGACAATTTTTACTTGAGTATTTTCCACTTTTATCAACGATTTTACCATAATGTAATTCTAGTAGCTTGATGTTATATTTTTTTCTCTGTAGATGATTGCAAATGAAAATATTACTTATAAAATTTGAATCAACAAAGATATTTAGGTTCACCAAATATGAAGATAAGGTAAAAGTTCTACTTAGAGCCAACTTGATAATTGATTTATATTTTAACTTCTCATTGAAGTATCGTATAAATTCTGCCGGTAACGTAATACCTTCGATATTTTATGTAATATTTCTGTAAAGATATGATTATAATATAAATCAAACTGCTTTAGGTTGGCAAATACATTTTATTTTATTAGCGATTTCATTAATTTTGTATGATCATGTTGATGTTTGTTTTAATGAAAGACATTTACAAGAAGGATTTAAAAATAAAACTACCATTTTAACAATTATTGTTTTTCTATTATTCCGTTGTCCTCTCAGCTGTTCTTACTTATCAATCACATTGATATAACTAAGGTAATGAAATCAAAGGATAGATGGTTTCTATAAGTGGGTGAAGCCAATTTGGTGGTTCAAGCTTTTTATTATATGACAACCTTTTGACTAGTATACAATTATAGGTATATAGAATAAATATAAGATATTAGACTCAAGTCTGCATAAAGTTATATCGATATCGATAGATTTTTGTATAGTTCGCAAAGTTTAAAATAAGTAGGAAATATAGGATCACTTGAATGAACAAATAATCGTTGTTGTTCTGTCACCCCAATATATTATTATTTTCCATTGGATAATGTATTATTTAAAGTCATTATATTATACCACAGACTAATATATCTATATAGAACACTGTAAATATTCGTCTTTTCGAAACATAATACAGAGTGTCTCTGCCGCACTTACACTTGTTCCTTGTTCCTTCCAACTGTTTGCCTTAAAAGGTAGCGAAAAGGTTGGCCACAGACCCACGCATTAGCTCGAAATGATTTTTAAGTTCAGCAGAGTTATTTGAGCCCGATCTCACGATCTTGATGAACCTGAACACGCTGCTGTGGTTCCTTCTGGAAACTTCACGGTATCCATGGGAGCTGGACAAGGTACACTGCCGAGACAAAAGGAACGAAAATATTTTCGTTCCTTCTCCACAACAACATCCAATATTTGTCTATCTTATAAAATTAAAGGTATGAAATTGTATAAATATAGGATTGATTGCAGTTACGAATACTGTTTCTCGAATTCCATGATCAAAAACAATTAAATGCCAAATTATCTGTAGAAATACAATCAAGTTTGTTTTAGTTGCACTATATAACTGATTTTTTGAATATGTTAGGAATAAATATATTCCTACTATTATCTGTGTTCTTCGATTTGAGTCTCTGTTTCAATATTGAAGCCAATTCATTAGGCCAAGATGAAGAAAACGGAGTAATTCCAGAATATCACGGCCAGTATAAGGGTATTAATATTGGTGGTTGGTTGGTTACTGAACCTTATATCACTCCATCACTGTACAAGGATGTCTTGGCTCTTGCAAAGAGAAAGGAATCAAACGTAACTATTATTGACGAATATACTTTGTGCGCAGTATTAGGATACGATGATGCGAATGAATTGTTAGACAATCATTTCAAAACCTGGATTACCGAAGATAACTTCAAGATGATTAGTGAAGAAGGTTTCAATTATGTAAAGATCCCGATTGGGTACTGGGCGTGGAAAATTGACAATGAAACTAATTTGTACCCTGGTAACATGACGCATACGTGAATTCAAACCAAAAAAAGTACTTAGACAAAGCTTTAGAGTGGGCATTGAAATATAATTTGAAGGTAGTAGTTGAGGTATATGCGGTGCTTAAGTCAGGAAACTACTTCAACAGTTATGATGACTTAGGAGATACATTTGATTTGAGAAATATCCAAGATGTTACTTCTGAAATTCTTAAGAACTATTTTGATTATATGCTAAAACTAGATTCCCCATCTTCTCTTTCTGGACTAGAGATATTATTTTCGCCTATGGCATATTTTTTTAATGAAGAATTAGAATTAACCGGATTCTATTCTAATATATTTGCGTCCTATCAGACTACAAAGGACAACCTGGAAAATCCAAACCCAAATGTAACCTTTATGATACAAAGAAAGGGCGGAGCTTCAGCTGTTTCTGAAACTAAGTTAGACCTAGCATTGCATGAAAGAACTAGTCCTTACTATAAAGGTGAAAATTATACATCTGATTCAAATTTAGTCGAAGAAGATGTAGAATTTTTTGACTGTTTCTATACGTATAATTTCGACAATACAACTTCACCAGATTTCCCTGATTCTCTTCTGAGACAATATAGATGGCTAAGCCAACATCGTGATTTCAAAATTAACTTTGCTGGTAGATGGAGTGCGGCATTAAATGATTGTGCAACATGGGTAAACGGTATTGGATTGGGAGCGGCATTCGATAATACTTTATATTCTCGCTCTAACAGTACAGTTGTGAAAGGTAATCTAACCGAATATGGAACTGTTTATGAGACTTGTGTGTCTCAAAACCCAATAGACCAATGGCCTGAGGAGTACAAAATTCAAACTAGGAAATATATTGAAGCTGGATTGCTGGGTTTTTCTACTTATACTAAAGGCTGGCTCTTCTGGAACTGGAAGACAGAAAGTGCACCTGACTGGGATTACCAAAAGTTGAGGAAGCACGATTTATTCCCACATCCATTTGACATTTATACGTATTATGAAGACATTGATGATCCGAACTCGTTAGCGTCCGCCACACTAGCTAAGCCGCTCGAGTTAGCTCAGCCTTCATCTAATTTAATTAATTAGATAAAACACTAAGTTATATAAAGGGATAGGTTTCTATCTTAATGAAACTATTCCTGATCTTTATCTAATCTTTGTATAATACTATATAATATAATCAAGGATTAGCTTCCCAAAGATATAGTCTAACAATGGATCAATATATGAACAATAATAGCTTTGAAACTGCCAACAGCACTTTCTCAGTTTGGAATCTGCGTCAACAAGTTTTATATTTAGTGCTATAAATATTATTTATTATCAGTTGGATAAAAATGAAACTCATATAAGAAAAAATATTACAAAATGTAAAATTGTATTTTGAACTAAAAATTGTAAAATTATTTATATTAATATATAAGAAAGGAAAGAGTTATAATAAAATACTTACATTATACAAGTTAATTTTATGAATAGATGTAAATTGATATAATGCTATTGAAAGTATATTAAATGAATTAGTTCTGTGACAGAAAAATGGAAATGAGAATGGTAGAAACTGATATTATTCTGGTTTGAATTTCTGTTAGAGGGATCTTAAAATCTTATGAGGTGGGAATATATATAATTTAGTGTGTTTTAAATTATATATGATAATAATATAAGGTAGTTTAATATCCAGGTGTCGAAATAGATACAACAGTATAATGATAGATACAGTATTATAATGATAGATCAGTTATTATAACTTGTAGTAGTACCAATATTAGAATGTGAGTAGGAAGATTGGGATAATTATTTGTGTTGCTTAAGATTATTGAAATAAATGAGATAGTTAATTATTATTTGGATGGAATATATGAGTTTAAGGCAAATGTGAATATTAGATTGTGACAGTGGGGATAAGAGGAGATAGAGTTGAGATGGTGAAAAATTACAACCAGAAATGAATTCACAAGCAGTGAATTATGTTTATTAGATTTTAAGTCGAGCAATTGGAGTTACTATTAAATTTTTAATTTTACCAAAATACCATAGTTAAGGCGAGATTTTTGTCTTTTCATCTGAAATATTTTACTATGGGAAAATATATTTCATAGTGCGAGAAGAATCCCATAGTTAAGGCAAGATTTTTATATTTTGGGCAGAATTGCATAATATGGGAAGAAATTCTATTTTGTTCTTAAGGCTGGATAGAGTAAAAGTGCGTAGCCCAATATTAGGTAGTATTTTTCTCGGTTTGGTATTATTTTTTAGGATGGATCTTGGTTGGGCGAAATGAGTGGGAGTTGGTTATGTTTTTCAGGAAACGTGACATGGAAACAGATTTTCGCGGGTCGGTGTTGATTGTTAGCAAAGGTATTGAGTGCGCGTTGGTGTATGTTAATTAGGACGGTTATAGAGGATAATGTTTAAGGTAGTGATAGTTAAAGTGATAGTTGTTAAAAAGGTTGTAGTTATGTTGAGATAATGAAATTTGACCACAAAGGTAAAGTTGACATGGAGATTAAGATTATTGAATAAAATATATTGTTAACAATAAAAGTTGGTCTAATTCATTAAACAGATGGTTAGACACAATAATCATTAGTGACAGTATGATAAAACATGAACCAGTTGAGATGGTGAAAATCTAAAACCAGATATGAAATCACAAGCATTAAATTACTAATATCAGATATTAGCTTCAACAATTGGAGTTAGTTTAGGTGCTAATTGATGGGGCCTTAACTGCTGAGGTAAGGTCGTATAAAATGATAAGATTATTGAATAAATATAATATTGTTACGCTACCATGTTTTGGATTGATTTTCTGCAAGTGGTTCTAAGAATATACGTTGTGCGTTTATTTCTAAATGAAATATTCATTGTGTGGTTCCGTGTTACGTGATCCCTTCCGCGATTGTATGATAATGTGTAGCCGGTTTGTAAGGTTGATTTATAGGGATGGTTTATAGGTGTTATTTATAGACCTATATATGATTTATGTATTTCCGTTTGAATCCCATAGTTAAGGCAAATTTTTTGTCATTTCGTTTGAATGGTTTTATTATGGGAGGATATTTTTTTGCTCTTCCGTTTGAATAAAAATGTTTCTTCGTTTGAATGCAGTAAATGTACGTAGCCCAATATTAGGTGGTATTTTTCTCGGTTTGGTTTTAATTTTTAGGATGGATCTTGGTTGGGCGACATGGATGGGAGTTGGTTATGTTTTTCAGGAAACGTGATATGGAACAGATTTTCGCGGGTCGGTCTTGTTTTATAGGAAAGGTATTTAGTGCGCGACGGTGTATATAATAAGGATGGTTATGGACAGTAAATAATAAAGTGGTGGTAGTTAAAGTGATGGTTGTTAAAGAGGTTGTAGTTAAGTTGAGATAATGAAATTTGACCACAAAGGTAAAGTGAACATGCTGATTAAGATTATTAAATAAAATATATTGTTAACAATAAAAGTTGTTCTAATTCATTAAACAGATGGTTAGACACAATAATCATTAGTGACAGTAATATAAAACATGAACCAGTTGAGATGGTGAAAATCTAAAACAAGATCTGAAATCACAAGCATTGAATTATTAATATCAGATATTAGCTTCGAAAATTGGAGTTAGTTTAGGTGCTAATTGATGGGGCCTTAACTGCTGAGGTAAGGTCGTACAAAGTGATCAGATTGTTGAATAAATATAATATTGTTACGCTACCATATTTGAAATTGATTCTCTGCAAGTGTGTATCTAAGAATATACGTTTGTGCGTTTATTTCTAAATGATATATTCAGTGTGTAGTGTAGAGGAGTGGTGTAGAGGAGTGGTGTAGAGGAGTGGTGTAGAGGAGTGGTGTAGAGGAGTGGTGTAGAGGAGTGGTGTAGAGGAGTGGTGTAGAGGAGTGGTGTAGAGGAGTGGTGTAGAGGAGTGGTGTAGAGGAGTGGTGTAGAGGAGTGGTGTAGAGGAGTGGTGTAGAGGAGTGGTGTAGAGTGTTAGATTCTGGGAATCAGTAGATGTCAATCTATAGTTAACCAGGGTCAATCAAATGTCTGTTATACCTAACTCATGGAAAGTTATACCATCAGGGTAACTAGTAATTCCAAAAGGTATATAAGCAGATTTGATTTAAAGTTTTAGAAATTATTTCTTCTTTTCTAAACT